>NC_079166.1:95937368-96097162 GCF_947568905.1 Ostrea edulis | reverse complement strand
GTAAAAATATGGTATGCCTTTGTAGAAGAAAATGGAAGATATAGTCTGAACACAAAGCCATGGCATAAACCTATAATTCTGACCTTAAGATCAAAGGTCAAGGTCATAAAGAGGTCATGAATGTACACGACACATAGTATCATGATGATACACCCATGTCTTATGGTATGACCATGTCAAAACCCTATAATAAATTTTGCCCTTGAGGTCAAAGTTCAAGGTCATATAGAGGTCATGAAGGTACTCGACACATCGTCTCATGGTGATACACTCATGTGTCAAATATGATATGCCTATGTCAAAGAAAAAATAAGTCATGGCCCGGACACGAATCCATTGTAAAAATCCTTTAATTTTGACCTTGAGGTAAAGGTCATATAGAGGTCATAAAGGTACTTGACATATCGTTTCATGTTGATCTACCCGTGTGCCAAATATGGTATGCCTAAGTCAAAGAACAAAGAAGTTATGGCCCGGACACGAATCTGCACAGACAGACAGACAGTGATTCCTATACCCCCCCCCCCCCCCCCCCCGAAACGAAGTATAATAAATCACTGGAAGAAAGTCCTTTTTCATAATCCCTGTTGTAATTCACTATAGTGTCGGTGTTGTAGCATAGACTTTCCCTCCGGAAAAACGGGCACGGGATAGATATTCCCCCGGAATGATGGGCCTGGTATAGAATTCCCCCCTAGGAAGAATTAACCTGGGCCCAATTTCCCCCCCCCCCCCCCCCCCCCCCCCGAGGAAAAACCGTTCCAGTATAGAATTTCCCCCTAAATGACAGTGCGCTTTTCCCCCCTTCTTACATTTAAGCTATGTATCCGTTTCCATTTCTATTACTAGAATTCCCTTGCTTACCTAGACCCAGAAATTCTTCTTATTTTTTTATTTTGAGCAGGATCTTGTGTGTTTTAAAAAAGGAAATTATTCAAATCGTGTAATGGTATATCAAAATTTATTCAGATATCTCAAGTCTTTATCGTTATTTACTAGCAGGGGCGGATCCATGAATTGCGGTTACGAGGGGTGCCACTTTATGAGGCAGGGGGTCTGAGGACGAAGCCCTGGTGGGGGCCAAGCTCCTGGATTTTACAGATTTTATAGGTCTTGAAATATATCTCCTATTTAGTCTTTTGTACTATTTTTTATCATTTTTTATGAGGTGAAATTAATAAAATGACGCAAATTTTTAAGGGTTTTTGGAAAAAATTAAGTTCTCCCAATAAAGTAATTCAAGAAATCAATAAATTTTGTCATTTACATGTATTTCTCCGAGAGTGGAAGAAATTATTGCTTCTTACGTTGTTTTGTACATTTTTTTTAAACAAGATACCACGATTTACGTTAAGTTTGAAAATTTTATCCGCCACGGACTAGTATCTAACATTTGAAATAGTGAAGTTGGGGAGAAGCATGCCAAGAAATCCCGTCCGGTCTTGAATTCGTTGGCTTCAATAGGATCATATTACATGTTGATTAATAGTAGCCGTCGCTTATCTCTTAATTGCGGTCACTGATTTATATCGGTTTTTCTACACCGGAGATTTTGCTAAGAATTTCTTGGCATGTTAATGTTTTTTGAATTTAAATAAACGAGAACAAATTACTTTTATTTGTGCAGTTCACATATTTTACTTTTCAGATATTTTAATTGTATATCTATTAGTCGACCTTTTACGAAAAATCCTAATGATATTGATCATCGTTAAAGTCTTTTGGGAAGCATATTGTATTTACAATATGCATTTCAAAGTTTTCAGCGAGTAAACCCAAATTCAACATCTCAAAAACATATTCCTTTGTTTTATGAATATCGTAATATTGATGAGCGCATATCTATTTCATTAAACTATAACAAACGAAATCCGGAGGGGGGAAATTCTATACCAGGGCAGTTTTTCCGCCCAGGGTGAAACTCTACCGGTATACTGACTGTACATTGGGGGAAATTATATGCTGGGGCGCCTAGACCCCCCACTTTCAAAACTTCCTGGATCCGTCCCTGCACTAATTCAACAAATCCTAAAATATTAAGGAAATAAAACTCGAACACATAATATAGGATAAGCTCGCATGCGCGAGTACAACAGTTTATTCATACACGTGTACATAGACATCTGGAGGTTCATTATTCCACTCAACTCATTCTACAACAGAAACAGAAAATGTAAAGTACATGTATATCAAAACACAAATATGTATTTAGTACCAAAAAACGGAGGTCTGCTGCATGAACACCCCCCCCCCCCCTCCCCGTCCACTGATCGAATTTCGCTAATTTTTTTTTTTTAACTATAGATATTATTATATTTTAACAAAAAGCCGAATTCAATATAAAAAGGGATATAATCAATGAGGTCATATCTATACATTGTTTTCCGATTCCAATTTTTTTAATGGAAGGAAATCTTTACCTGTGATGTAAATATTAGCAAAATTACACGATATAAACTAGGTCAAGCCAAACTTTAAAACTATATATTTACTGGTGGGCGGTAAATCTAGTAGATTTACCGCTTTTGTGTAGGCGACACTTCAAGTTTAAGAATTTATACTTATTATTATTGGGTTTTTTTAATTGTATGAATCAATTTAGACATAAAGATTGTTCCCGAGAAGTATGAAGTAATTCTGTTCGTCGGTTTTAATATTATCTATAAAAAATTGCAATCCGGGACCATCGGGAGTCGGGATTCGGCAGTACTAGATTTACCGCCCACCATATTTACTCAAGCGATTATACAGGCTGACACGCCGCACAGGTATTTATTGCTCAGGACTAGACGGAAGGTCGAAAGAACAGGGAGGCCATATTGGATTTTAAGGTGAGACTAAATTATTACTATAGTAATGACCGCTGTGTTTTATATCATACTATAATTCTATTTCGTTAATTGTTTTAATCTGTCAAAATCTTTAAATAAAATTCTGTTTTTATTTTATCAACAGTACACTTCTCGTGTGATCCCGCCATCAGAAATGCATCCCCGGCGCAGTGCTCAGGAAGTCCTACTGTGTGACCTCTGTGAAACTGTCCCCCTACAGAGTCACTGTGAACTCTGTAATATAAATCTCTGTGTTAACTGTGCAGGAAAGCATGTCTCAGATTCCTCTAAAAGACACAATGTCGTGCCGTTTTTACACAGAAAGTCTACTAACTACCACAAATGTCCAGACCACGTCGATAAATATTGTGAAATTTACTGTGAAAAATGTGGCGTTCCTGTCTGTTCTACCTGCGCCTTATTTGGAAAACACAAAGGTCACGAAATGTCAGATATTCTGGAAAAACTCAGCGCTAAAACAGAAAGCTTACAAAAAGATCTAGAGGAATTGGAGACGAGAATTTATCCCCGGTATGAAGAAATGTCGTCTAATGTCGAAACCGAGAAAGCCGAAATAGAAACGAAATACGAGAAACTGACGACAGATGCCGATGAACAAGGAGAAATCCTACACCGGGAGATCACCGCCATTGTCAACCAGCGGAAATCCGCCATTACGGAGATGAAAACTAAACATCTGGACGCGCTAAATAAAAATACAGAAGAAATCACACAGAAAATGGCGGAACTCAAACAGATCATGTCCAACTTGAAATCAATGCTAAAATCAAATGACGTCTACTTAACCTCTACTTACAAATCTAGGAATTCCGAGTTTAGAACATTACCGCCGAAAGTCCGAGTCACAGTACCGAGTTTCTCTCCTCAGAAAATAAACAAAGATCAGCTCAATGAAATGTTCGGTTCTCTGCCGCCATTATCCATTAACACAGAACATGGCGTCGCAATGAAGTCAGCAGAAGCTGTATCGTCTCCTCCAGTCAAACCACTGCTTGATGAGCCGCGCGTCACCGCCACCATAGACACTGGGTATAAACATCTATACAGTGTTAGCTGTCTGAGTGAAGATCAAGTCTGGACATGCTGGATAAACAACACCATGAAGCTCCTCAACCTCCAGAGTGAACTACTGACATCAATACAAACCAAGTCAGGGAGACTACCAGGGGACATAGCAGTGACACGGGACGGAGATCTTGTTTATACTGCTAGTAACACTATAAACTTAGTTAAGAATAAACAGATACAGACCGTGATCAGACTACAGGGGTGGAGACCTCTCAATGTCTGCTGTACCGCGGGTAACGACCTCCTGGTTACCATGACCAGTGATGATGACAAACAATCCAAAGTCGTGCGTTACTCCGGCTCCACAGAGAAACAAAGCATTCAGTTTGATGATCAGGGTCGTCCTCTCTATTCTTCTGGTGATATTATTCTTAACACTAAATACCTCAGTGAGAACAAGAACCTGGATATCTGTGTGGCTGACTGTATAGCTAGAGCAGTAGTGGTGGTCAATCAGTCAGGAAAACTCCGATTTAGATACACTGGTCATCCCTCTAATACCAAGCAATCATTTACTCCACGCGGCATCACTACAGACAGCCAGAGTCACATCCTGACAGCAGACTGCTACAATAACCGTATCCACATCCTAGATCAGGACGGACAGTTCCTCCGTTACATTCACTGTCATTTAGATCGTCCATACGGTTTATGTGTGGACATCAGAGACAACCTCTTTGTGGCTGAGTGTGACACTGCTAAAGTGAAGAAAATCCAATATCTATAATCACAGTGTTAATTACACAGTTCTACAGTGTTAATTACATCTACCAACACAGTGTTAATTACATCTACCAACACAGTGTTAATTACACATCTCAATATACTGTAATTTACAGAACTGTGTTAATTCCTTCTACTTGTTAATTACATCCGCGTGTTAATTACAGCCCCATGTTAATTACAGCCCCCTGTTAATTACAGCCCTGTGTACATTACAGTCCTGTGTTTGTGATGTGTAACATGTACTTGTGTTTGTGAGTTTAACAGAACAATATTTTGTTTGTGAATGAATTCAATATGTGTTTGATTTTACAATGTATATATTAGATAAACATGATACAGAGTTCAGTCTTACATTATTACTGAGTACTTCCTTAGATTTGTAGTACTGTAACAGAGAGTGACCCCAAACGTCCAGTCTTCATCACAGATCTTCAGATTCAAGGTCACAGTCTTCTGTTGACCATCAATAACATCACACCACTTATCTAAATCTCCACCGTCCTACAAAATAAACAAAGTGTAATCATATCAAACTGAATTGTCAAGGATAGTCTGTCATATGTCAATGTAATGGGAAGGAAAAGAAGATATGGCTGAACCGGGAATCAAACCCGAGACCCCTGTATTACATATGTCAGGTGCTCTAACCACTGAACTATCCAGGCCAATATCCACAATACAAAGTGAACTTTTCCAATTGAAATTTATCTGTTATTGACTTTTTACATTATCATCTTCTTCTCCACAACCACTTGGCCAATTCCAATCAAAATTGCTACCATTCATCCTTAGGTAAAGGGAATTCATGTTTGTTCAAATTATTGATTGTATTTTGTTTAACATTTAAATTTAGACCTATACTCGTCATTTACGGCCATTGAGCAGTGAGGGTTTTTTAGCATGCCACACCTACAATGTACTGTGACATGGTACATCCATTTTTAGCTCACCTGAACCGAAGGTTCAAATGAGCTATTCTGATTACATTTTGTCCGGCGTCCGTCTGTCTGTAAACTTTTCACATTTTCGACTTCTTCTCCAGAACCAGTGGGCCAATTTCAACCTAACTTGGCCAAAAGCATCCTTGGGTGAAGGGCTTTCAAGTTTGTTCAAATGAAGGGCCATGTCCCTTTCAAAGGGGAGATAATCACAAAAATGCAAAAATAGGGTTGGGTCATTTAAAAATCTTCTTCTCAAGAACCACTGGGCCAGAAGAGCTGAAAGCTTCCTGACATATTACAGATTCAAGTTTGTTCAAATCATGGCCCCCGGTGGTAGGATGGGGCCACAAGGGGGGATCAAAGTTTTACACACAAATATATAGGGAAAAACTTTAAAAATCTTCTTCTCAAGAACCACTAAGCCAGAAAAGCTGAGATTTACATGAAAGCTTCCTGACATAATGCAGATTCAAGTTTGTTCAAATCATGGGCCCCGGGGGTTGGATGGGGCCACAAGGGGGGATCAAAGTTTTACACACAAATATATAGGGAAAAACTTTAAAAATCTTCTTCTCAAGAACCACTAAGCCAGAAAAGCTGAGATTTACATGAAAGCTTCCTGACATAATGCAGATTCAAGTTTGTTCAAATCATGGGCCCCGGGGGTTGGATGGGGCCACAATAGGGGATCAAAGTTTTACATACAAATATATAGGGAAAATCTTTAAAAATCTTCTTCTCAAGAACCACTGAGTCAGAAAAGCTGATTTTTACATGAAAACTTCCTGACATAGTGCAGATTCAAGTTTGTTCAAATCATGGTCCCCGGGGATAGGATGGGGCCCCAAGGGGGGATCAAAGTTTTACACACAAATATATAGGGAAAAACTTTAAAAATCTTCTTCTCAAGAACCACTAAGCCAGAAAAGCTGAGATTTACATGAAAGCTTTCTGACATAATGCAGATTCAAGTTTGTTCAAATCATGGGCCCCTGGGGTTGGATGGGGCCACAATAGGGGATCAAAGTTTTACATACAAATATATAGGAAAAATCTTTAAAAATCTTCTTCTCAAGAACCACTAGGCCAGAAAAGCTGATTTTTACATGAAAACTTTCTGACATAGTGCAGATTCAAGTTTGTTCAAATCATGGCCCCCGGGGATAAGATGGGGCCCCAAGGGGGGGGGGATCAAAGTTTTACACACAAATATATAGGGAAAAACTTTAAAAATCTTCTCAAGAACCACTAAGCCAGAAAAGCTGATTTTTACATGAAAACTTTCTGACATACTGCAGATTCAAGTTTGTTCAAATCATGGCCCCCGGGGATAAGATGGGGCCCCAGGGGAGATCAAAGTTTTACACACAAATATATAGGGAAAAACTTTAAAAATCTTCTTCTCAAGAACCACTAAGCCAGAAAAGCTGAGATTTACATGAAAGCTTCCTGACATAATGCAGATTCAAGTTTGTTCAAATCATGGGCTCCGGGGGTTGGATGGGGCCACAATAGGGGATCAAAGTTTTACATACAAATATATAGGAAAAATCTTCTTCTCAAGAACCACTGAGCCAGAAAAGCTGATTTTTACATGAAAACTTTCTGACATAGTGCAGATTCAAGTTTCTTCAAATCATGGGCTCTGGGGGTAGGATGGGGCCACAAGTGGGGGGGGGGGGTCAAAGTTTTACATACAAATATAGAAAAAAGCTTTAAAAGAACCATTGGGCCAAAGAAGTTGACATTTACATGAAAGCTTTCTGACATAGTTGCTTCTTCAACGAAAACGGAAAACGGAAATATTCATATCTAGTGATCAGTCATTCAAAAACTTACTTTGTTAAACACCACTCTGATTCCACGCACAAGTACTCTGAAGTTGAAATAAAAAATATGCTAGAGTTCCTCATTGACAATATCTTCGTGGTCTTTGGTGATCAGGTCTTCCAACAGTCTGTTGGAATTCCCATGGGCACGAATTGTGCTTCTTTGTTAGCTGACCTGTTTTTATATTCATATGAAGCAGAATTTATTCAAAAACTTCTACGTGAGAAGAAAAAATCTCTCGCTGTGACCTTCAGTTCGACTTTTAGATATATCGATGACGTTTTGTCTATTAACAATGATAGCTTTCATTCATATGTCGATTTGATATATCCCTGTGAGCTCGAAATAAAGGACACCACAGAGTCGTCCACTTCTGCTTCATACTTAGATATTTTATTGAAAGTAGACATTAACGGCAAACTAACAACTCAACTGTATGACAAACGGGATGATTTCAGCTTCTCCATCGTCAACTTCCCACATTTATGTAGCAATATTCCATTATCACCTGCATATGGTGTTTATATATCTCAACTGATTCGATATGCAAAAGCTTATTCTGGGTATAGTCAGTTTTTAAATCGAGGTAAGCTACTGACAAACAAGTTGATGGTACAGGGATTTCAACAGTCTCGATTGAAGTCAGCATTTCGCAAATTCTATGGTCGTTATAACGATCTAGTTCGTCAATACAACCTCGCATTGGGTCAAATGCTGTCTGACGTGTTTCATACCGATTGTTAAGCCGTTCTTGGCACACTGATTTTGACTGCGGATAACTCCGTTTACCTGATCAGGATATGGGGCTCACGGCGGGTGTGACCGGTCAACAGGGGATGCTTACTCCTCCTAGGCACCTGATCCCACCTCTGGTGTGTCCAGGGGTCCGTGTTTGCCCAACTATCTATTTTGTATTGCTTGTAGGAATTATGAGATTGATCACTGTTCGTTATCTTCACCTTGCATAGTGTAGATTCAAGTTTGCAAAGGGTAGTTTGGGCCATAATAGGGACCAAGGTTTTACATGCAAATATATATGGAAAGTCTTCAGATATGGGCCAAGGTGACTCAGGTGAGCGATGTGGCCCATGGGCCTCTTGTTAAGGTCATCTCCGAGGACCCGTGACATTCACATCTGATGCCGAGCGTCTGACGATGGAACTGTCACTACCTGTTTTAACGACTTAGGTCTGTCGTGGCCAGGATTTGAACCCTGGCCTTCCACATGCAGGGCGTGCGCTCTAATATCTAGACCACCATGGCTGTACCGTTAGTTCAAATGAAGGGTCAAACAGAAAATAATCAAGAAAAGGCAAAAATAGGGTGGGTCATTTAAAAATCCTCTCAAGAACCATTGGGCCAGAAAAAATGAGATTCACCTTGCATAGTATAGATACAAGTTTGTTAAATCCATGACCTCCTTGGGTTTGGGTAGGACCTCATCAGGGGGGCAAAGTTTTACATGTAGATATAAAGGAAAAATCTTTTTCACAAGAACGAGGTCATAATTAATCATATCAATATGCAAGCATCCCCAGGTAGTGCAGATTCAAGTTTGTTCACAATGAAAGGCCAAGATAACGAACAGTGATCAATTTCATAACTCCTATAAGCAATGCAAAATAGATAGTTGGGCAAACAGGGACCCCTGGACACACCAGGGATGGGATCAGGTGCCTAGGAGGAGTAAGCATCCCCTGTTGACCGGTCACACCTGCCATGAGCCCTATATCCTGATCAGGTAAACGGAGTTATCCGCAGTCAAAATCAGTGTGCCAAGAACGGCTTAACAATCAGTATGAAACACGTCAGACCGCATTTGACCCAATGTGGTCCTCGAGGAAAGGTGGGGGGGGGGGGGAGGGGGGTGTGGGGGGGTGGGTGGGGGTGAACCACAATAATAGACACACGTTTTTAAGGGGATGTATAGGTAAATGTTTTTGAAATTCATCTCAAAAACAGCAGGGTCATGATTAGTCATGTTAATATGCAAACACGTTTAGATAGTGAAGGTAATTCACTTAAACAAATCATTTTCTAGTGTAGCAGGTGTGTGGATTCAAGTGTTTTATACCCCTGCGACTATAACTGGGGAGGGGTAGGCATATTGTCCTGTCCTGTATATCTGCCCCCCTACTTTAACATTGCCACTAACTTTTGAATTTTAAGTCATATGGCTCTCATATTTCATATATCGGCATTCATGTAAAAAGACCTTCCTGATATTACCAGAGATTTCAACCTTGTTTGCTAAACCTTAGCGTTTTAATTTTTTTTAAAAGAAATCCAAACTTAGACAGTATCTCCTGAACTATTTAAAGTACGGCCTTTAAATTTAGTATATAGATTCCTTCTGATAGAACCTTTCATTTTACACCATTGTCAGATGTCTTTGAATTTGCAATCTTGACCTTGAAGTTTGACTTATTATATATTTCAAAACTTCAAGTGAAGCTTGAACCTTGCTGCTCATCACTTTTGAATTGTAAGAGATAGGTCAAATTTGTCAAATATTCTCCAACCCAGGTAGTAGAATTTTGGCATCCATTACGGATTTTTACCGCGACCAACATTCTCAGTTAAACTACCAACGATTGGTTTAACATACACTACTAGCTTCCAAGAACCAATGGAATTGCATGTTATGTCCAATGATGAAAGATAGTATGAAAGGATCTAAAATAGATTCACCGGACAAAAATAGTCATGTATATCTATTTTTAAAAAGCAGAATACAAATATATTAACGGATTGTACAAATGTAAAGAGAGGAATTCCACTAAAAAACGGAAGAGAATCAGGTGAGGGTTAGATTTTAGCCCTGTGGTGCTTGAGAAGAAGTCGAAAATGTTAAAAGTTTATGAAGAGACGAAAAGACTGATGCTGACAAAATGTGATCAGAATAGCTCACTTTAGCTTTCAGCTCATGTGAGCTAAAAAGGGTTATCACTATATATTCATATTACAAATCACATTTTCCTCTATGAACCAACCAATTTCAGCGCACAACACAATCCGTTCACATTAACTATGAACGGATTATGAGCTAGCTTAAAGCACGCGACCGAGAGAGCGGAATGGTTTGAAAAAGTTAGAACATATGTTACAAAGATCTCGCAAGTCACACCTTTGGATTAAGATTGTAAACTTACGTGGATTATCATCCCAATCTTGCGGTCTCCTACCTCCAAAATACAGTGCACCTTGTAATGTTGATAAAAGCTAAAAGGAAGGGCGAGATGAAATGTGACGTCATGTCTGTGTTGACGTACGTCACAATAACTATTGTGACAGAGGCTAGGATTTCGTTTGATGCAACAAGATAGAGGCAATGTAAACAAACAGTGTTTTAGTAAATGAATATAAATATAAAAAATGAACATCACCTTTGAGCTGTTCATGGTCAATATGAACAGATTTGGATATGAGGCAAATTCTCTTTGAATCCGCTTAAGCGATTCGCAGAATTTGCCTCAAATCCAAATCCGTTCATACTGACCACGAGCAGCTCAAAAGTGATGTTTACTTCTTAAATGTCCCAGCCATTGTCTGAATGAGGCATAAAACATTTTACATAATTGCATTAACAAACCTGACATTTTCTATCGCAATAGAGCTATCCAAGTCCTACAGATTGTCAGAGTCTTAGGGAACTATCCTCGTCAATCAGCCGGACATCTTAAGTAACTGCTACCCTGTAAAATTGATTTCAACATTAAGTACTAGGTAACAAAAATGATTTCTTCCCACCATTATATTATGATATTAGAACACGAATGTCTACAAAAAATCCATGTAATTATTCTTAATGTACCAAATTGAAAAGAAACGTCAATTTAAAAACACTCATAACACAACATCTAATCTCTGTATACATTAAGTCCTATACGACATCAATGAAAAGTTTCTCACCCCCTCACCCCCCAACGTAAAGTTCAGAAAATAGTTCTCCATCCCCTCTTGTCTCAACGTAAAGTTCAGAAAATAATTCTCAATTCACTACACAAAGTTCTGAAAACATTTCTCCAACCCACCACGTCTCGACGTCAAGTTCAGAAAATAGTTCTCCACCCCTCATCTCCCAACGTAAAGTTCAAATAATAGTTCTCCACCCCTCACCTTCCAACATAATGTTCAGAAAAAGCTCTCCACCACACCACAACCCAATGTAAATTTCAGAAAAGAGTTCTCCACCCCCTAATAATAATGATTATAATAATAACTAGAACTGTCCTAATTGGACTAATACCCCCCGTGGGGCATATAAGATGATGGGAAATATTTAATGCAAGCACATTGGATATTTTCACATTATCTAAAGGGCAATCAATGTGAATGCAGAAGTGTATATTCTACAGTAGAGCAGTACATGAAATATTAAAAATATGCTTAATATTAACAATGAATACTATTTGGCACATTTTAGGCTGTATGATTGCAAATCCCTGGTCAACTCTTCTAGTCTTTAGTATATATTCACTTTGTTAAAGATCATTATGTCAACTTTACTTTGTCATTGATTTTGTCAGTAAATAAATGACATTAGCTCAAGTATTGGTATTATTGCAATCTTTTCCACTGGTATAACAACTCCAAGTAGCTGCAATAAAGGCAGTTTACTATGAATCCCATTGCCAGGGATAGTTGAGATTATAAATACTATCTGACAAATAAGTATTCAACACACATAAGGCACTTTATGTTTTACCGAGAAGTCACAAGATTGCAGATACAGTATGTGGATGCCAAACCCGAAAATGTCCGTAACTTTCATAACTGTTAAAATATTTCAATGAAAATAGAAGATGCACAACTATATTATATATATAAGATGAGAATAAAGTTTGCATCAAATCTGTTCAACGGTATTAGAATTAAACTCTGGACAAAGTGCGCAACCCCCAAAATGAAAAGAAAATGTGCGTAAGTTCTATAACTGTTAAAATATTTCAATGAAAATAGGAGATGCACAACTACATAATATATAGAAGATGTGCATAAAGTTTGAATGGAATATGTCCAGCGGTATTAGAAATAAACTTCGGACAAATTGCGGCTACGGACAAACGGACGGACAAAGTGATTCCAGTATACCCCCCAAACTTCGTTTGCGGGGGGTAAAATAATAACCTTTATTTATCCAGGATAATACAAATTAGCATATAGTTAGTTTCCATTGATTTCCCCTCACCTCCCAACGTAAATTTCAGAAATCAGTTCTCACCCCCTCACCACCCAACGTAAAGCTCAGAAAATAGTTCTCCACCCCATCATGTCTCAACGTAAAGCTCAGAAAATAGTTCTCCAACCCATCATGTCTCAACGTAAAGTTCAGAAAATAGTTCTCCAACCCATCATGTCTCAACGTAAAGTTCAGAAAATAGTTCTCCAACCCATCATGTGTCAACGTAAAGTTCAGAAAATAGTTCTCCAACCCATCATGTCTCAACGTAAAGTTCAGAAAATAGTTCTCCTATCCTAAGGATATAAGGATTTCCCCATATGTTGACATGTAAAACTTTGATCCCTATTGTGGCCCCATCCTACCTCCAGGGTCCATGAATCTTATAAACTTTAATCTGCACTATGTCAGGAAGCTTTCATGTAACTGTAAACTTTTTTGGCCCAATGGTTCTTGAGAAGTAGATTTTTAAAGATTTTCCCTTTAGATTTGTATATAAAACTTTGATCCCTTATTGTGACTCCACCCTTCTCCGGACGTCTCCATATAAGTGAAATATTCTTGAGAGGGACGTTAAACAATATACAATCAATCAATCCACCCTTCTCCTGGGGGCATGATTTAAACAAGAGGCCCACAGGCCTTATCGGTCACCTGAATACTAGTGAAAAAGTATCACTACTTCCATGGGCTATGAAATCTAGAAAAAAAATTCCTGTTCTAAATATCTGAGCTTAATTCTAATGTCCAGCAACATTATAAAACAAGATGTGTTCTTAAAACGTCATTGCCCCCAAAAGTGCATACACTGATGAAAGACTTTAAATAACAGGTGTATTAACATTAAAACATCAAAAGATATGACTAATTTGGACTCATCTTAAAGTCATAACCCTGGGTTGTGAAATTCACCATTTTTTGTACATCCTTTTCTGCTATTCCTAAGTATGCATTTAGATTTGATACAGTATTGGCAAACTTACACATGCATACTATATACCAAGTTTGGCCACTAAGTCCCCAGGTGTACAGGAATCCTGAAATTTACAATTTATGTCCCCCTTGTTCCAAAGATGTTTCATACCAAATTTGAAAAGAATTGGAATGATGGTTATCAAGAAGTTAAAAATGCCTATTGTTCACACACTTAATAACTGATCATTTTGGCCTCACCCTGATACCAAAACCCCTATGCCTGGAATAATCAAATTTACAATTTTGGTAAAGGACTACCTCTTCTTTCTAAATATCTATTTACTTTCAATTTAGTATCAATAGCAATAAAGAAGATGTAATTTATGTGTTTTACAGATAAATACTATATAATAAGATTTGCCCCGCCCTGGGGTCATAACCCCTACCCCAGGGATCATGAAATTTACAATTTTGGTAGCGGCCTTCCTGCTCTACATCACTATGCATTTAGTTTTTCTTACATGTGTGTGGTTCTTGAGAAGATTTTGGAAAATTGGTCAATTTTGGGCAGTTTTTGCCCTACCCCTAGGGCCCCAGGGGTACTGGAGTCCTGCAATTTACAATTTATGTCCTCCTTGTCCCATTGATGCTTCATACCAAATTTGAAATAATTGGACTGGTAGTTATTAAGAAGTTAAAAATGTTCAATTGTTATTGCATGGCGGACGAAAACCAATTGCAATAGGTCACCTGAGTTTACTTGAATTTGCACTATGTCAGGAAGCTTTCTGGTAAATGTAAATTTTTGGCACAGTGATTTTTCAGAAGACACTTTCTAAAAGATTTTCTGTATACATGTATGTTTCTCTTTAAACTTTGATCCCCTATCATGGCCCTATCCTACACTCGGGCACCATAATTTTAATAAACTTGAATCTGCACTATGTCAGGTAGTGTTCATGTAAGTTTGTATTTTCCTGGCACAGTGGTTCTTGAGATTTCCAAAGATTTTACCTATACATTTGAATGTAAAAGTTTGATCCCGTATTGTGGCATTAATGAATCCCTGGGGATGATGGTTTTAACAAACCTCAATTTGTACTATGTCAGGAAGCTTTCATGTAAATTTGTATTTTTTTCTGGCACAGTGGTTCTTGAGAAGATTTTCAAAGATTTTACCTATACATTTGAATGTAAAAGTTTGATCCCCTATTGTGGCCCCATCCGACCCCCGGGGACCATGGTTTTAACAAACTTAAATTTGTACTATGTCAGGAAGCATTCATTTAAATTTCAGCTCTTCTGCCCCAGTGGTTCCTGACAAGATCTTTTTTAAACAACCCCACCCTGTTTTTGCATTTTTGTGATTATCTTCCCTTTGAAGGGGGCATGACCCTTCATTTGAAAAAACTTGAATCCCCTTTACTCAAAGATACTTTGTGTCATGATTGGCTGAAATTGGCGGATTGTTTCTGGAGGAGATTTTCAAAAGTCATCAATGTATTTCCACTATTTCGCTATTAACCCCCTTGGAAAGGGGCACAATCATTCATTTGAACAAACTTAAATCCCTTTGTGTCAGGTTTGGTTGAAATTGGCCCCGTTGTTCTGAAGAAGATTTTTTAAAGATGTTAATGTAGTTTCACTATTTTGCTATTATCTCCCCTTGGAGATGGGCATGGCCCTTCATTTGAACAAACTTGAATTCCCTTTACCCAAGGATGCTTTGTGTCAAGCTTGGTTGAAATTGGCCCACTGGTTCTGGAGAAGATGGACATGTGAAAAGATTATGATGACCCCTACGACAAAGATGACAGACAATGGACAAATTTCTGCAAGAAAAAAATGGCCCCAATGTACATTATTTCAGCCCAATAAATTTCAGAATGTCCCCACCGTTTTACCATATATGGGGTCACTGGCCTGTTGCGTTTGTCCTTCCCAGGCACCGATGACCCCAATCCTATCCCCTGAAGTCAAACTTCAAACAATTTACAATATGTCAGGAAGGTTTCACATGACTTATAGAGGTTTCGTCATTTCTAGCTCAGTAGTTATGGAGATGATTCTTAAATGATCCAATGCTATCTGTTTTCATTTGTTGATTATCTAATCTTTGAAGGTCCTTCATTTAAACGATTTTTAATCCTTTAACGGTATTAAGTTTGATTGAAATTGATTTATGTGATTGTAGAGAAGTTGAAAATAAGTTTACAGACAGATGGACAGACAGATGTACAACAGACAAGGGGTTATCAGAAAAGCCCACTTGAGCTTATCGCTCAAACAAGCTAAAAAAAAGATAGAAATTTTACCAGCTCCATACAAAAGTTTGTCTCCAGAAATCGATCAGATGCTAAGAAAACCTCTCTCTGCTTTCAAGAGATACCAGTAGGAACTGCTCCTACTGCAGGGTGTCACCATCTCATGAGGACCAGGGAGCTGAAAAACCAAAGTGACAATGAGTGCTGGAAAGACCAGAAATCACACAGGTACTAGTAAATGAAAGTTTGAGCAAATTAAAATTCTCATTATTTTTTTTCAAAACAAGCCAGCTTGTTATTTTCTAAACAAGAGACTCGTTGGCCTTATCGGTCACCTGAGCATTGGTTATATGTAACAGTAAGGATACACAGGCAATAATAATGTTCCTATATTGACCCTGTTTTGGAGCCTGACCCTGACAGAGGGGCAATGGATTTTACATTTTAAATACTGGGTGTTTAAGGTCTTCATTTGAAGGGCCTGGGCCTTTCCTATTGTGGCCCCCACCTTCCCCAGGGGGGCATGATTTGAACAAACTTGAATCTGCACTATGTCAGGAAGCTTTTAAGAAAATTTCAGTTCCTCTGGCCCAGGGTTAGGGTTAGGGTTAGGGTAACCCTAACCCAAGAAGATTTGTAAAGATTTTCCCTAATTTTTTGAGATGATCTCCCCTTTGAATGGGGCATGGCCCTTTATTTGAACAAACTTGAATGCCCTTTACCCATGGATACTTTTGGTCAAGTTGGGTTATAATTGGCCCAGTGGTTCTTGATAAGATGAAAATGTGAAAAGTTTACGACGACGCCGCCGCTGAGGCAACTGACGACAGACAATGGACAAATTTTGATCAGAAAAGCTCACTTGAGCCTTTGACTCAGGTGAGCTAAACAGATAACAAAAATTTACCAGCTCCATACAAAATTTTGTCTCCAGAAATGGATCAGATGCTAAGAAAACCTCTGTCTGCTTTTAAGAGATACCGATAGGAACTGCTCCTACTGCAGGGTGTCACCATCTCATGAGGACCAGGGAGCTGAAAAACCAAAGTTACAATGAGTGCTGGAATGGCCAGAAATCAGACAAATACTAGTAAATGAAAGTTTGAGGAAATTACAATCCTCATGAATTTTGTCAAAAGAAGCCAGCTTGTTATTTTCTAAACAGGAAACTCACTGACGTTATCGGTCACCTGAGCATTGGTTATATGTAACAATAAGGATACAAAGGCAATAATAATTTTCTTATACTGACCCTGTTTTGGAGCCTGACCCTGACAGAGGGGCAATGGATTTTACATTTTAAATTCTGGTTTTTTTAAGGTCTTCATTTGAACAACCTCGGCTTTTCCAGTTTTAAGGTAGAACTGGACTCTTTCTGACTTTCAATTTGGTCAGAGCTTACGTACCTCATTCAAATAAGCAGAGGCCAAAATATTAGGTTTATATAACAATTGTTAGGCAAAATTTGTAATCTATGGGCCAGTGAAGATTTATGAACAATTAGGCTACCCTGCTTTAATTTGTTTTCATTGCTTGGGAATTTCACAGTACAAAATGGGAAAATACCTGCTTTTTTAGCATGGGAATGGAACCTTAATTCAGCCCCCGAGGACCCTAAAATTCCTGAAATTAGAGGGCATTTCATACATCATGACAAAGCATTCAGATGGTGGACTATGCATCCCATCCTAAGACAGACATACATGCATTGCTGTACCATAATACGTCCCACCTACAAAAGGACTTACAGATATTGATGTACCATAATACCTCTCATCTACAGACAGACGTACAGACATTGATATACCATAATACGTCCTACCTACAGTGATATACCATAATACATCCATCTACAGACAGACATACAAGCATCACTGTACCATAATACATCCCATCTACAGACGGACATAAAAACATTGCTGTATCATAATACGTCCCATCTACAGACAGACATACAGACATTGCTGTACCATAAAACATCCCATCTACAGACAGACATACAGACATTACTGTACCATAAAACGTCCCATCTACAGACGGACATAAAAACATTGCTGTACCATAATACGTCCCATCTAGAGAGAGACATACAGACATTGCTGTACCATAATACGTCCCATCTACAGACAGACATACAGACATTGCTGTACCATAATACATCCCATCTGCAGACAGACATACAGACATTGCTGTACCATAATACATCCCATCTACAGACAGACATACAGACATTACTGTACCATAATACATCCCATCTGCAGACAGACATACAGACATTGCTGTACCATAATACATCCCATCTGCAGACAGACATACAGACATTGCTGTACCATAATACGTCCCATCTACAGACAGACATACAGACATTGCTGTACCATAATACATCCATCTACAGACAGACCTACATACATTGCTGTACCATAATACATCCCATCTACAGACAGACACACAGACATTGCTGGCAACTGTACCATAATACATCCCATCTACAGACAGACATACAGACATTGTTGTACCATAATACGTCCCATCTACAGACAGACATTGCTGTACCATAATACGTCCCATCTACAGAGAGACATACAGACATTGCTGTACCATAATACATCCCATCTACAGACAGACATACAGACATTGCTGTACCATAATACGTCCCATTTAAAGACAGGTATATAACATGCTCAATTGGTAATGCACGACAGACGTAACACAATGATGTATGCAGACCAACAGAAATAATCACTCAGGTAAAAATGCATTCCTGGAGAGTCAGGTACATGTTATCTACTGTTAATTCTATAGGTAACTGTCTGTAAACTGGTACAATACACACAGCTATAACTCATGTCAGGTACATGTAATCTTCTGTTCATTCTGTAGGTAACTGTATTTAAACTGGTACAATACAGACAGCTATAACTCATGTCAGGTACATGTAATCTTCTGTTAATTATGTAGGTAACTGTATGTAAACTGGTACAATACACACAGCTATAACTCATGTCAAGTACATGTAATCTTCTGTTAATTCTGTAGGTAACTGTATGTAAACTGGTACAATACACACAGCTATAACTCATGTCAGGTACATGTAATCTACTGTTAATTCTGTAGGTAACTGTATGTAAACTGGTACAATACACACAGCTATAACTCATGTCAGGTACATGTAATCTTCTGTTAATTCAGTAGGTAACTGTATTTAAACTGGTACAATACAGACAGCTATAACTCATGTCAGGTACATGTAATCTACAGTTAATTCTGTAGGTAACTGTCTGTAAACTGGTACAATACAGACAGCTATAACTCATGTCAGGTACATGTAATCTTCTGTTAATTCTGTAGGTAACTGTATGTAAACTGGTACAATACAGACAGCTATAACTCATGTCAGGTACATGTAATCTAATGTTAATTCTGTAGGTAACTGTCTGTAAACTGGTACAATACAGGCAGCTATAACTGACATGTCAGGTACATGTAATCTACTGTTAATTCTGTAGGTAACTGTCTGTAAACTGGTACAATACAGACAGCTATAACTCATATCAGGTACATGTAATCTTCTGTTAATTCTGTAGGTAACTGTATGTAAACTGGTACAATACAGACAGTTATAACTCATGTCAGGTACATGTAATCTACTGTTAATTCTGTAGGTAACTGTATGTAAACTGGTACAATACAGACAGTTATAACTCATGTCAGGTACATGTAATCTACTGTTAATTCTGTAGGTAACTGTCTGTAAACTGCATGGTACAATACAGGCAGCTATAACTCATGTCAGGTACATGTAATCTACTGTTAATTCTGTAGGTAATTGTATGTAAACTGGTACAATACAGGCAGCTATAACTCATATTTGACTACAAACCAAATTGACAACATTCAAACAACATTTAATATGTAAAATAACATCATTAGCAAGTGTTTATTATAATTTACATAGTCTAAGGGAGATAACTGTAAAATCTTCCTTCATGCTCTTTACATGAACTAAACTTTTTACAGTAAAAATGAATACTTCTCTGACTCTTCTCAGGGCAAATGAGGACACCCACTGATTGCTACACCCCAGCAATTTTCAATAAAGTGTTCAGTCTCCAACAGCAGGCAATGATGGGATAGTCAGCTAAAAAAATTCTTCTGCCCATTCAGTACCTAAAAATTTTAATGATAATTTATTGCCAAAATTGAGAATGTAAATGAGGCTGAACTGATCGAGACACATATGTTGCCAGCTGGTGAATGTCAAGACACTCGGGAGAAATAAGTCCCTACATGAAATCCCTGTTTAGAGTGAGTGGTACAGGTACCCCCTGTATACATTATGTACTCGGGGATAGGCGAGTCGTTCTTGCAGCCAGCAACACAAACTGCAAGTGTACTCCTTCCTTAAAAGTGTCACCTCAAAGCATGAAATAATTAAAATGGTGACAAAGAATAATCTTTGCTGAATACATGGTCACTTACTAGATGACAATAAGAAAACGAAGATAACGTCGACTATATTGTGTTAGTTTTATGTGACAAAAATAAAAAACCAAGCTCAAACTCATTTTCAAATATTATCAATAAATCATGTATTAAACAAAAAAAAAACTTGATTTATTTCTTCAAGAGATTATAAATACAGTGTACGTATTTTTTTCTTTTTTTTAATTATTTGCTAGCAATTAACATGGTTATTTTACAATATATATACTATGTGTTAGTAAGTTTAACAATGAATGTTTGAAATCTAAGAACTTGTTTTTAATAAAAGTGTTTTAATATATTCATGAATCATGAAAATTGAGCCAGCTGTTTTCATATTCATTGGGCCCAAGGGGCGATAAAAGTTTTCAAATGATTATTCAAAAAATAAGTTGAAAGCCGGCCAAGTGACCAGGAAGTAAAACTAATTTAAAATAATGTAACTCTGTACCTTGTAATGCTTCTCGAGACACTTCTCTGGTGGGACGAACAGTCCCGGTCACTCTTCTGATAATGGACTAGGCAGATCCATTCCATGTCTGTGTGCAGGGTAGTGCTACGATCCCCATCATTAGCTTAGTGGACAACATCCTAGATAAAATAGACAATACAAATTAAATAAAAGACATAAACAAATATCTTAGTACAAAAACAAAACGTACGAGACACAAAGTAGACAGGATGACAAGCCCGAGACAAAAAAGTGGACATCCTGAGCAGCGTTCAGATCCAAATCATAAGTTTTTGAAGTATTCTTTGATATTAATATTCTTTTAATTATTACACTGTGACACAGGTGGATATAGTGTATCTTCCCCTACCTGGACTCAGGGGTTGCGATGTTAACTATGAATAGATCTACAAGACATGGAGATATGCTAGTACAAATAATTAAAAAAAAATAGAATTCATCATGATTTGGCCCTTTAAAAAATTTTCATTAAAAATGTCTACTTTATTCATAGGTAATCATTACAACTCTTTTGTGACTCCATTCTAATCCCGCAGGGGTCATCTTACCACGAAATAACTGTAATCTAAAGTGAATGAGGATGCCTCATCTCTTTTAAAACAAAAATCTCAGTTCTGTGTGTAGTAGGGTGAATTAATATCAATAATTTATTTTATTTTTAGTGTAAATAAAATATGTAAGTTGCAAAACATAAACTTTTATTGGATTATATAATGGTCTTCCATATTTCTCTATTTAGATATGTAGTAATGTAATTATGACCTTAATGGCTTTCCTTATGATTAAACCATGCATGCAGTTGTTGTTCATGGTCTATTTAATTCATTTTGGTTGGCTAAGCTTAGTGTCAAAGGTTATATGTCATGGGTTTTGTGAGTTCTGTTGGATTTTTAGATAGTCAGTTGTATTCACTAGCAGAGTGTTGAAGGGTGGTTTTCTTTGCATATCTTTTGACATCTTTTTTCTGACTTGAGGTAAGAAAATGAATCTTAACATATTAATTGGTGTGAATGTGTTAATGAATGAAAGAAATGAAATTATGTACTTTATTTCATATTTAACAAAGGAGTAAAATAGAATTAATATTTTATACAGGTTCCTTGAAAATCAGTTATCTTCCTATTTTTGATATTTTGGCTCTGGTACCATATATCTGGTAAGATCATTGTTTTGTATGTATTTCTGTGATGTCTAACTTGTATTTGTCATATAATTTCTTTTGTGTGTGTTCGATGTGTACTTTACCATTTAGTTTGCATAAATGTCATAAATGATAAGATTTATTATATTTAAATGCATTATGGGTAAAGAGCCTCATTTTGAGATTTAAATGTTATTTTATAATTTTTCTTAAACTTTACACAAAATAATGGACGAATAATTTTGTGTTCATTGTATTGAAATTATTTCCCTAGTATTTGTATATTTTATGTGGTGTGTGATTGTGTATGCTTATAATTGTTTATTATGTTTCAGAGCTGCTATTTACATGTCAGAAATAGATTTATTTCTACAATAAACTCATAACCTGTCACGGATGGTCTGTGTGGTCATTAGAACCGGTTTGCAACCCCGTAACATGTGTATTCCTCTTTAGTGACTTCATCTTGAACACAAGAGTCGTTGTGTACAAATTTTAAAAAGTACAAGATGATGCTTGCATATAGATTTATTTGTAAAATGAATTTAAATTTGTGGTTCCTAAAAAGAAAATTTATCTTGGAAGAAAACACCTTTTCCTCTTGTGACCTCACCCTGACCTCAGTAGTCATTGTGTGAACAAACTTGAATGTACACTTCATGAGGATGTATGGATATTAATTTAACTTAAATAATAAAAACAGTGATTTTTCTACATTTTTAACAAGGGTCCTGTGGTTTTCTAAAGTCCTAAGTAGTCCTTACTCCTAAACAGGCCACACTATTAAACAACTTGAACCTTTATATCAAATGTCATATTGCACCCTGTGGTTCTTTGAACCTCTTCTAATACCTCATCCTTGTCCCCAGAGACAGCTGTGACATAAACCAGTGGCAGATCCACAGGGGGTTAAAAGACCCCCCCCCCTCCCCACCCACCACATTTGGTTGAATAATTTTTTAAAAAGAAAGAATTTTTTCTCATTTCATCCATTTGGTCTTGTGTAGAAAAAGTACACATTAAGGTCGAACCCCTTTCATCCTAGATCCGCCACTGGTGTACACAAATTCAATGTTACAATTTACATACACGTTTGGCCTAGGTTGACAATCCGACATTTCTTTTATGCAACTCAGTGCTCACATAACATATAGATAAATAACCAGACAATATATTCAGTATATTACCTAATAGCACTGTACCCGACAGTCAGTTTTGCTAAGTACCTTTAAAGATCCCTAAAAACAAGTTTTTCTTCAGAATTCGGCATGCATTTCCGTTTTCACAGCAAGTGTCTTCTGCTTCTTAAAGAACGACAACTCTTGTAGATTTTTAGTGGGAATGAGTTGTATTTCTTGATAACAAATCAGTGGCGGATCCAGAAAATTCCTTCAAAAAGGGAGATGAATCGAAGACCGCAAAAGAGCAAATGCTGATAATATTTGGTTGATAACATTCCAGTGGCGTCCAGGGCAGGGCCCTGATAGGGGGTCCGGGGGAGACTAATGTACCGCAGATACTGCACACACTTATTTTCCACCTATGTTTGTATCATAATATTGTTACACACAAAGTTTCATCAAAATCTGTGACATACCGTGGCCAGAATCAGACTTAATACGTTTTTTTTTTTTTTTTTTTTTTTGATGTGTACGCCCGGGCGTTTTGACGTAAACGTAGAGCTTTACGCGCCTGCATTCAAATAAACCCCACCCATTAGATCCGCTACTGTAAATTATGTAGTGCTCAGCTAAAATTATCATTTCAAAATAGCAGCACATAATCTTCCCACTCCACATACTTATTGAATTGTCAAAATATTGTAGATCCCGCCACATTTTTTGCGCTTCGGCTGTAAGGTTGATTTGAACAAACTTTTCTCGCAATATTCACATACGAAATTTCACCCCCCCCCCCCTTAATTGATTTGCAAATGACAAGGGATATATCATATGATATATATATATATATATATATATATATATATATATATATATGCATGTATGTATATATACATACATTCATATGAGGTCCACCCCAATGCTCGAGCTGTGATATTGCAGTTTAAATTTAAATTTAAATAGTCACTTTTTAGATCGATAACTGTTATTTCTGCACCGATTTTGATGCGGTTTTTTACGCTCGACTTGGTAAAGAAAATTCTTTTTGAACAAAATTAAATACGATTTCAAAAGGGGAAAAAAATCAAAAGTGATAAACAAAAGTTTTTGCAATAAATCAGTTGAATATGTCTTGTGTGTTAAATTTTAGTAGTATTATAGGCTACCTATGCAAATAGTTCTGTTATTTCAATCAGCGCCGGGTCGCTTTAGTGCAGACAGATCTCAGGTAGATTAAATTTAAAATAACCCCAGGTAGTTTGGGCCTTCAGAAAATCGATGATAATGCAATGTGTATATAAGATGGGTGTTTGACATTTAAAGATAGCATTATCGTCTCCATATCGTATACATCGAGTAGAAATCTCACGTGTTTTCATTGAACCCGTGGTGGACTATTGAGTTAACTTATGCGTATTCATTTTGAGCTTTTCACACCATATTGATTGATTGATTGAATCAATGTCTTTGCACCACACTCAACATTTTTTCAGTTATCTGGTGGCGCCCAGTTTTTATTGGTGGAAGAGAGAACCCAGATACAATGCACCTGGGAAGAGACCACCGACCTTCCGCAAGTAAACTGGGAAACTTTCTCACTTACCGGCGCGAGCGGGATTCGAACCCGCACCGACAGAGGTGAGAGGCCGTATGATTTTTAGCGCGATGCTCTAACAACATAGATTACAGCCACCCACCCTCAGCTTCTGCATTGGCATTTTTTCGTTCCTTAAAAGATTTGAATTTATATTACAAAGTATTCGTATAGTTGTAAATATAAAGTTCTATATCAAGACGACCCGGCGAGGCTGATATTCACGTGGTCGATGTACTTTACCCCCACCCTTCCTCCTAATTTTTTTTTTAATTTGATGTAACTTTTGGTCTCTCGTTTAGAAATAATGTAAACGATAAAAGAAGCAATAATTTCCTACACTCTCGAAAATTTCAACGACAAAATCTTTTGATTTATTGAATTACCTTTATATCGGGAGAACTTACATGTTTTCTCTGAACCTCTTAAAATTTGCATCATTTTATTAATTTCACCTGGTTAAATATTGACAGACAATATTAAAGATGACTTCTGCATCTAGGACATATTTCAAGCCCTATAAAAATTTTAAAATTCTGGAGGTTTCAGAAACTTTGTTCGAATCCCGGCTTCGAGTCTGCGACAAACTTAAGTCGTTAAAACAGGTAGTGACAGTTCCATCGCCAAAGGCTCCACATCAGGTGTGAATGTCACGGGTCCTCGGATATGACATTAAGAACGGATGTCCCGTGTCACAGTAGGTGTGGCACGCTAAAGAACCCTCACTGCTCATTGGCGGTAAGCTCAGAGCAAAGGCCTAAATTTGAAGCCCTTCTCTGGTCTTGGTGACTTCTCCACATGAGTGATAAATTATCAAAAGGGGCGTTAAACAAGATACAATCAATCAATCATGAAGTTGCACCCCCACCCTGACCGCAATTACTAGATAAAGTATATAACTGTTTCCCATTTCTATTCTCAGTGACCACGCAGCAAGTGACAACATGGCGATAATTCAGTCGTCATGGAAAGCACGGGGTTTGACTTGCCTAGATCACGCCAGGTATTCGGATACTAAGAACAGGGGTTGTAGGATAGACCCCCCCCCCCCACCCCACGCATAGACTTCGGAAAAACGGGCCCGGGATAAATATTCCCCCAAGGAAAAACGCCCCAACATATAATTTCCACCTATGTACAAAGTCAGTATAGATGCTAAGAACAGTGTCAGATATTTAAAACGCCGTTTTGGTACAAGTACATAATATAAGGCTTGAATTCTTGGATAACACTTTCTAACTTTTATACAAACATTTACCTAATGCCTTGTTCACACGAGGAATATAATTTGTATAAAACGTAATGTAAGTTAATGCGAATTAAATATGAACCGCTTTCACACGGAAATTTTAATGCGCATCCGTGTGAACGAGGCATAAACGTAATCAATTTATGGTGCAGAATATTTTAAGGAGGTACTCTACATCGTCACAATGGCTGACTTCCTTTTAAAACTATGAATATCAGCAATATTTGTCGATTAATTAAAAAAATTATCGCCTAACTGAGTACCTCAGTAGGTTAGCACGTCGACGAGAGAGAGAGAGAGAGAGAGATAGATAGAATGTTCTATCGTTAAAATGATAATGTGGTGAGGGCCTGTCCCGAGACACAGTTAGATTATTCTGAGAGAGAGAGAGAGAGAGAGAGAGAGAGAGAGAGAGAGAGAGGCAAGTCGACTGCTGAACTGTAGATGGCGTGTCCGAGTCCCGCTTGGGGATTTTTATTTTTCTCAGATTACTTTCAACTTAGAACTGCATTTTTTGACTAAATAAAGTAGATTTGAAAGTTTTCAATTTCAAAATATTGTTGTACATAACCTTCACTTTTCATCCATATCAAATGTCTCAGGTGTAGCATACCTCCTTAAAGGACACAACGCATGTTTCTAAACTTTTTCATTTTTTCAGCAAAATTAACTCTTTTTATGCCTAAAACTACTTTAAATGTGTTTTAAATGAAATATTTTGCGTAGTTTTCGAGTTTGAAAGCGATGAAATTCAAATCTTGCGATATGCATATTTTCTTTCGCTAGTTTACGCGCCATTTTGTGTGACGTCATATGCGCCCTCGGGTTTGAAAATATCTATTAGCCATTTCATAAACAGATTAGATTTAATCGACAAAAAACCAATTGTCACGTTAACGGCTTGTAAATAATAATGCATTAAGATGTTTTGTGCCGTGCTCGGGTGTGCTAGTTGTCGGTAGAAAGGGTTTAGACTGAGTATTTTTCAATTTTTCGAAGGAAGGTACGAGAAAAAAGACGTGGATAATTTTTTTGTTGGAGCAAGAACTTTACCTTAAAAAAACACACCCAGTCACCTTTTCAAACATCGCTTGGGCAGAGACCCTGATAAACTGCGAGAAAATGGATATATCGAAGCTATAAGCACTGGTAGGCCTATAGCATACATTCTGTTTTGCTCTTCAAATTCAATACACACTCGGATCAACTGACCTTCACCTTGTAACAACATATATGTATCGACGATACAATGTAACTTCTACCAACTGGTAGATTTACAACAACAAAAAATAAAGATACAAAATAATTGAACTTTTAATTATACAAATAATAGAATATTGTATTTCCTAACTTTAAATTGAATTATAAAATTATTTCTTTATTGAACTCGTAGCATCTTGAGTGCGTCAGTAGGCTATAACGCCGTGCTCCCACTTCGTACTTCCTAAAGACGTGCAGATCACAATTCAAAAATAGTAATAAGATTGCTTTATCAAAATAAAATAATGTGATTACCACTTTAAATTTGAATATTTTTATTGATTTGTGTGTGTGTTGTCTTTTTCTTTCTTTCCGAAATGCACGCGTGACAATAGCTTGGCATAGGGCCTAGTTGTCAACAATTTAACGTATCATAATTTGTCTAATCCAAAAATAAATAATGATTGCACTGTTTATTTTAGAAAAACAGCGCCAATTACAGATGTATAAAGGAATAACATCCCCAAACAATTTGTAGACAGCGACCCATATAAACATTATTTACTCACAATTTTGCCGATTTCATACACGCTTTACTCGCTATATTGGGGTAATTTACATCGTTATATGTGTGCACTGGTGGCGAACACATATAAAACTCGGACAATTTATCAACATCGATTTAAATGTTGCCCATGGTAAATTAATTAGGCCCCTGAAAGTTGAGTTTTTAATAATATTTCGCAGTATTTTCACAATCCGAAGGACGCATGTGACGTCACTGTACCACGTGACTACCTACCTAATTAACTTGACTTTTTTGAAATCGGGGCTTAGATTTAAGTCTGTATTGTGGTTAATTATCGCAAAATTTCGGCGAACGAACTATTAGAATTAATTACTATAAGCATAAAGAAGACAAAATGCATGTAATATTGTATACTTTGAAAACATGAGATATGTCCTTTAAGAAGAAACATTTTTACCGCTTGTAAAGAAATTCCTGAAATTTTGATTTTAATGAAATTAATGCATTTGCCCAATAAAAAAAAACTAACTGCTTATGTTATTTTAAATCCCCGTTAATCTAGTGTAAAACAAATCATTGGATGCCTTTTGAAGGATTTAATTAACGGTTTACAATAGTCTTGAAACCCAGCGTTAACAGAGACGTGTACATATTGAGTTTTTCACCCCACCCACCCTCCTTCAAAAAGACAAAACAAAAGTAAGAAGCGAAAAAAAAAATAAATGATCCAATCCATTAAGGAACTGGTGACATTTAATATTAGCAGCGAAGTGGGAATTTTCCCTAATCGGAATTTAACTCTGTGCCTGCACTCGTGACGTAGAACCGACCTTCATTTATATATATATATATATATATATATATATATATATATATATATATATATATTCATTGCGTATATATATATATATATTCATTGCGTATTTGCCATTTAAGGTATCACACCGGTATTTATTTTCACTATGTATTACTACAGAGGAAAAAAAAAATCATTAAAAATCAGTTTACAGAATTGATGCCGAATAACGCAGTCAGAAATTTTCTATGTTACCTATCTCGTCTGCCGACACCAGAAAAACAACACCCTACGCGGCATTTTCGAAAAATAAATTACCCGCAAACAAGACTACCCTCAAATCCACGTGTTTTTCACATGTGTGTAAACAGCCGGAGTGCACCTCAGGAAGTAGCCTCAGCGACCAACAGCAAATAGTTCCTTGGTATACACTTGGTTAAAAATTTCTACAACTTACACAAAATTTCCTAATCAGGGGTTCAAAACTTAAGAGAAAAGAAGAAAAGGAAATGAGAAAAATCGCGCAAGGAAAAAAAATATTTCTTTAAATATATGCAACTACAATTGACTAAATTCATTTAGATTGGACAATTACCGGTGTGATACCTTAAATACCTGAAGGATTCCCCAATACTAGGGAGAATCCTAAAACATTTTATGTGTCAATACATTATATATGTAGTCTAAAGATGATTTTTGAAATCGTGAAAATTAAATTGTCTTTTTTTTTTCTGGGTATCAGATACAATGTACATGTATACGGTTACATGTTACGAGTGTATCACATATTTCATATTCTATACTACTACAGTCCAGAAGCTCTTATACTCGTATGTATTATTTTCTGCAACCAACAATTGGCAACTGTACATGACTCTGACTACAAAACAAAATATGGGAATTTAATACGCATTAATAAAGTTCAACATTATTCGAAGTACATGCACCTGTAAAAATTGATTCAATATAGCAATTTGCTACTGGGTTACATATAAACTCAACCTGTTTAACGTATATTTACCTTGTTTGGCCTTAAATTTTTTCTTCCGAAACTTTGCATAGCCCACAACGGTTTTTCGTAAAAGGCGCCATGCCTTTGTCAACAACTTTCATTCAGAAAAACATACAAATTCTCGTTAGCAACCTTGACTATTAAAACACAGGTATTGCATGCTGTATTCGGCGTGTTTGTTGAGAGTCTTATTCACAAACTAAACAGTGTCCAGGTTGGAAGCTAATTTCAAACTCGGTACATGGTAATAAACAGAGATTTGACAGGAAATATATATAAAAATTAGAAGCGTGTTTCAATTAAGAAAAAAAAATGTAGATGGAAAACGTAATATGAAAAAAAAATGTGTTCGTGAGGGAGTCGAACCCGGTCGTTTTAAAAATAGAAAATCTTTACATATAAGAGTCGACGACCTTACCCGCAGGACCATGCAGTTGGCCGCACATTACTAAGGAAATTAAAATTAACGTACAGGTGAAGTTGAAAATAATACCAACGAAATCGTTTCGATTTTTTTAAATTTACAACAAACAAAAAAAAAAAAAAAAAAAAAAAAAATGCCCTGATGAAACAAAATTTCAAAGCAACTTTTTTAGAGGAAATCTCGAAGAACATGTCCATGCTAAATTTATTTTGTTATACAGAGGCAGTTTTTCTGAAATTCGGGGATACCCCTCCATTTTAACGATAAAATCATATAAATCGCTTATTGCTTGATTTAAACTTGAAATATTTTGGCTAATTTTTTCAATACACGTCTTTTAAACTTATTTTCAAAAATTATTGAATCAAGAGAAACGTTCCTATTAGTTTTATCATGCAAGGTGAAGATAACGAACAATGATCAATCTCATATATTTGAATAACTTAATTTTTGCACACTGATTTTGACTGCGGATAACTCCGTTTACCTGATCAGGATATAGGGCTCACGGCGGGTGTGACCGGTCAACAGGGGATGCTTACTCCTCTTAGGCACCTGATCCCACCTCTGGTGTGTCCAGGGGTCCGTGTTTGCCCAACTATCTATTTTGTATTGCTTATAGGAGTTATGAGATTAATCACTGTTAGTTATCTTCACCTTGCATATGACCTCGCTGCATTTGTCATTTCTATCCATCCATTTTCACTAGATTAATATTAGCTTTGTCTGATTGCGAAATTTTATGAAGAAAGAAAAAATAAGCATCCTTTTGCCCCTCGACGCCAGTGTCCTTTTGAAACGTGTCGGCTGTCCTTTGAAACGAGGACTGTTCAAGGTCTAACTACCCAGACCTCCATTCTTTACTGAAGACAGATTGAAGCATGATGTGGAAAATAACTGTGATTAAGTATTATCTTATATTTGTGCTAGATATTACTCATTAGAATGTAAACTTACAGGTTAGTGCATTTTTTCACCGTATGTATTTAATTGTAATTTTTTTTAATATTATTTTTGTTTGAAAAGTTTCGAAATACATGGTGATCGCCCAGTATTTCGACGGTCCGATAGTCCGATAGTCCGACGGCCCGATAGTTCGACGGTCCGATTGTCCGACGGTCCGATAGTCGACGGTCCGATAGTCCGACATGCTGGTATTCCGACGGCCCGATAGTCCGACGGACCGGTATGTCAACAAGTAAGATGGCACGGATAACTTGATGAGTTTGTATAATTTAATCATTAAATCATATAATACAAGAGGTCCATGGCCACATCGTTCACCTGAGTAACCTTGGCTCATATTTAAAGATTTTCCCTATATCTTCGCCTGTAAAACTCTGATCCCTATTCTGGCCCCAACCTACTCCTCGGGGCCATGGTTTTTTTTTTTTTTCCAAAATGGAATCTGCACTAGGCCAGGAAGCTTTCAGGTAAATGTAAACTTTTCTGGCCAAGTGATTTTTCAGAAGATTTTTAATGATTTTCCCTATATATTTGTATGTAAAAATTGATCCCGTATTGTCGCCTTATCTTACCCCCGGGGGCCATGATTTGAACAAACTTGAATCTGCACTATGTCAGGAAGCTTTCATGTATATTTCCCCTTTCCTGGCCCATTAGTTTTTGACAAGAATATTTTCACAGGTTTTCCCTATATATTTGTATGTAAAACTTTGATCTCCCCTTGTGGCCCATCCTACCCCCCGGGGCCATGATTTTTATAAACTTGAATCTGCTTTCATGTAAATTTCCACTTTCCTGGCCTAGTAGTTTTTGAGAAGAATATTTTAAAGATTTTCCCTATATAATTGTATGTAAAATTTTGACTCCCCCCCTTGTGGCCCCATCCTACCCCCGGGGGCCATGATTTGAACAAATTTGAATCTGCACTATGTTAGGAAGCTTTCATGTAAATCTCAGCTTCTCTGGCCCAATGGTTCTTAAGAAAAATATTTTTAAATGACCCCACCCTATTTTTGTGATTATCTCCCTTTTGAAAGGGACATGGCCCTTCATTTTAACAAACTTGAAAGCCCTTTACCCAAGGATGCGTTTGGCCGAGTTTGGTTGAAATTGGCCCAGTGATTCTGGAGAAGAAATCGAAAATGTAAAAAGTTTACAGACAGACGGACAGACGACGGACAACAGGCGATCAGAAAATCTGACTTGAATTTTCAGCTCAGGTGAGCTAAAAATGAATGCTGCTGGGGTGTTTTTTTTTTCAGTCAATACGATGATTTAGTAATCTTTGAAGTACAGTATTCACCTCGTCCTTTGGGCTCGGTGAATATTGTACTACTCAGGCGGCTTAATCACGGTATTGGCCTCAAAAACAGCAATAGTTGTGTAATGTTAATTTTTGATCAATTTGTTAGTCACTGGTGTCTCGCACGCTATTGATGTCAATTTTGGTAACGTCAAAATGACGTTAAAACGCAACGTCGTAACATTGATATAATATATTTTACGTTACAAGAAGTTTTGATGGAAAAAAAATATATATATATATAAAATTGATATGACAGGGGTATGACAGTTGAAGCGAACGCAGCATAAAACGAATGAGATATTTTTCGTGAGACATTATACTTAGGTAGATTATAATGGCTAAACTAAACTTGTGACTTAATCAGAATTAGTCTATATTTTCTCCGTGATCTTCATAACTTTTCTGTTTTAAACCAAAAGGAATATATAATCACAATACTATGTATTTCAAAAGAAAAGTCCATAATGAACTCTTCAAAATGTTTTCGTTCATCTTGTGATTTTCAGTAATTTGTCATGCAATAACTGTAAATTAATCTGAAATGATTACAATAAAAAGGAATAGTTATAATTATGTAATTTTGGTACAGATGTACCAAAATTGACTAGCACGTCAACCGCCGTTACACCGAAATATCATTTCTATTTACAATTTCTGTTAATTTAGAAAAATAAAATATTGAATATAAGCATGCTACGAGGATTTGGGTATGAATTAATTCTTACATGCATGCATGCGGACTAAGTGAAATTTACTATCCATAATTCAGTGCTTGCCTCTAATACTATACATGATGGGTTTTGTATAATGTGTAAACACCACATCACTGAAGTGAACACAAACGCTTACACTGTAAAATTGTGAGATGAATACATGCATATATTCTCCAAAATCACAATTTCATTCTGCATTTCGTTTTTAGAATACATCTATAACATTGATAAAACAGACACAATTACAGATATTTTTCTGGGTAACCTTGAATTCTAAAGGATTGTTTAGCAATGCAGGCATGTAGAAAAAAAAAAGGGGGGGTGGGGTGACAATGATCAATATCTGTTATTTCTATATTCAAATGAAGATGTTTTTCGTGACTGCCCCCCCCCCCCTCTCTTCCCACTATATGCCATTGTACTGTAGTGAATGAGAAGAGTGTAAGCTATGATGTGAAGACATGTAGTGAAGGATAAATCCCCACTCTCATTGCCTGGGGAAATATGAGGCAGTTTCAGCTTATGAGGACCCTAACCCCACCCACCCCCACCCCTTATTTTGGGTTTGCATTTCAAGAACTTTATACGAATCTTCTTCGGCTGCCCCCCCCCCTTTTTTTTTTAAAAAAACGATGCTACGTGCCGGTGTTGTAGCATAGACTTTCCCCCCGGAAAAACGGGCCCGGGATAGATCTTCCCCCATAGGGTGAAAAAGCGCCCCAGCATATAATTTCCCCTTATGTACAAAGTCAGTATAGCATTTCCCCCTGAGCGGAAAAACCGCCCTGGTATACAAATTTCCCCCTCCTGTTTCCGGATTTCATCGACTGGAATCTTTTTCTTCTCATGTAGAAGCTTTTGAATGAATATAGAATGAAGCAAACCCATGCATTAAATTTGTTATTATTGCTATAAAGAGGTACATGTTATAAAAAAAAAGTTACAAAAAGAAACAAATATGTTCTGTTGAATTGTTATAGTTGAATGAAATAGATATGCGCTCATTAATATTACTTCTTTTTTTTTTGAGATGTTGAAGTTGGGTTTACACGCTGAAAACTTTGAATTGCGTATAGTTAATACAATATGCTTCCCAAAACACTTTAACGATGGTCAATATCATTAGGGTTTGTTTTTCGTAAAAAGTCGACTAAAAGATATACAATTAAAATATCTAAAAAGTAAATTAGATGCACTGTATAGATAACAGTAACCGTTTAATTAAATTCGAAATTTCAAATTAAAAAGACATTAACTTCTTCCCAACTTCACTATTTTAGATGTTAGATACTGGTAGATCACGGCAAAGACTTGAGACATATGAATGAATTTTGATATATAATTACACGATTTGAATAATTTGAAAAAACAAAACAAACATAAGATGATGATTGTGATACACAAGACCCTGCTCAAAATTTATAAAAATTATATGAATTCCTGGGTCTAGATAAGCTAGAGAATTCTACTAATAGAACTGGAAACGGATACATAGCTAAAGTGTAAGAAGGGGGGGGGGGGGGGCGTACTGTCATTTAGGGGGAAAATCTATACTGGGGCGGTTTTTCAAAGACGGATCCAACGTCAGAGACCCCACCCCTCGTTTAGTGTGTTTCCCCAGACCTCTGAGACTGTAACACTCTGTTCTGAAATTTATGGATCCGAAACTAATTGCACATGGTATCTAATCAACTTCGGATATGTACTTTGTGCTTACTCACCCCCCCCCCCCCCCCCCTCCTTGTATCAGTCAAGCCGAAAGCCTACATCAAAGGGGAGGCGAATTTTATTTATGTGTGGTAACTTTCACATGGGCCTAAGATATCATTTTTAATTATTATAGTTAAGAGTTCGGTTAAACAATCTGTTTCGTTTCGTTTCGGTATGTTTCGTTTCGTTTCGGTAGATTTCGTTTCATTTCGGTATATTTCGTTTCGTTTCGCACTTTACCGGTACCCAATTCTATGGTCGTTATAACGATCTAGTTCGTCAATACAACCTATCATTGGGTCAAATGCTGTCTGACGTGTTTCATACCGATTGTTAAGCCGTTCTTGGCACACTGATTTTGACTGCGGATAATTCCGTTTACCTGAACAGGATATAGGGCTCACGGCGGGTGTGACCGGTCAACAGGGGATGATTCCTCCTCCTAGGCACCTGATCCCGCCTCTGGTGTGTCCAGGGGTCCGTGTTTGCCCGACTATCTATTTTGTATTGCTTGTAGGAGTTATGAGATTGATCACTGCTCGTTATCTTCGCCTTTCATTATACAGATTAAAACTTACAACACGTGTAGCAGTCTTTCATCATCGACCAAAATATCATTTGCCTCATTATCTTGATAATAATTTTATAAACTACTAATTTCATATTCATGCATAAAGACCTAGTCAGTTAGATCTCAAAATGATGTAATCATGTCGGGGAGTAAGACACGGAGAGACTTAAACATAACATTGAAAGGCAATAATTATTTCTTAGAAAGTTACGTAATTTGGCCAGATTTCAAAGCAATCCGGTTTAAAGCTTGATGATGTTTATCCGTCCGTGTAAAAAAAAAAGATTGGTCGATTTTGGCGGTTTCTGGTAATTTCCATAAAATAATGCCTGACATGAATAAATTTTAACTCTATGAATTAAATTTTTTGGTAATGGTCAACATGTCGGACTATCGCCCCGTCGGATTATTGGACCGTCGGACTATCGGACCGTCGGAATACCGGCCCGTCGGACTATCGGACCGTCGGACTATCGGACCGTCGGAATACTGGACTTGAACCCACTACACTGTGTTGTGCTGAATGTATGCACTATGTATCATTAGTGTTGTGGCACAAGATTGATTGATTGATTATGTATTGTTTAACGTCCCACTCGAGAATTTTTCACTCATATGGAGACGTCACCACTGCCGGTGGAGGGCTGCAAAATTTAGGCCTATGCTCGGCGCTTACGGCCTTTGAGCAGGGAGGGATCTTTATCGTGCCACACCTGCTGTGACACGGGACTTCGGTTTTTGCGGTCTCATCCGAAGGACCGCCCCATTTAGTCGCCTCTTACGACAAGCAAGGGGTACCGAGGACCTATTCTAAACCGGATCCCCACGGGAAGTGCACAAGAAATTTTAATACTTTGTGTAAAATAATTGAATAACATCATATTTTCATTGATATAATATTAATGGGTATTGATATTCACATTAATTAATACTTGCTTCGTTTGATTTTTGTTACGTCTTCTTTTCGTTTCCGGTGTAAAATTTCAGCCAGTAATATGTTTTATTCTGTTACTGCATAAAGTAACTTGGGGAGGGGAGATAGCTGCCGATGTTGGGAATGCTTTTATAAGTGTATTTTTAGAACCCAGGAAAAAATCGGACGGGATCTCCCCAGTTCATGAATGTTTTATTTAGAGAATTCACGCGTTTATGGTGGACATTTGAAAATGGCGAGTTCATAATTTCATTCCTACCCCATCATACAAATTTCGTGAAGATCGGACAACATTGAATAATTAAAAGCGTTGGGCAGAGAAATACCATAAAGAACTAATGTTGCAATGTGTCCTGCTGCAAATGTCACTGAAAACATTTCTGGGGAAAATTGAGCAGGAATTCCCTATACTTTAAAGCCATGGGCGGATCCAGGATTTGCGGTTACGGGGGCGCCACTTTATGAGGCATGGGGTATGGTGGCCGCCTTGAGGCCCCCAGTGGGTCCAGGGTGAAGCCCTGGTGGGGGCCCAGAGCGCAAGCCCCCGGAAGCTTCTATATTTTTTAGAAAAGAACTGCATTCTTGAAAATTACTTTTACATGCAAGGTGAAGATAACGAACAGTGATCAATCTCATAACTCCTACAAGCAATACAAAATAGATAGTTGGGCAAACACGGACCCCTGGACACACCAGAGGTGGGATCAGGTGCCTAGGAGGAGTAAGCATCCCCTGTATTACTACATGTATCTATATTCTAATGAAGTACGATGAACTTTATTCGTTTCTAGTACATTATATTTTATTGAAATTTTGATATACGGTAGAATATACAGTAAAATGTTCTAAATTAACGAGGTCTGTTCACTTTGTTACAGGTACAATAATGAAGTTGATTCATCTCAATTTTATTTTGCCGAAATTTTATTACGTCCGATCGGGTGTTTTTACCAAGAAATTTATTGGCCCGTTTCAAAATTTATGCGTCTCGGGCGGTCGGGCTCACGGTTATTTCAAGCACTGCAACGGGCTCAAGATTCTAAATGTAAAAAGAACAAGAGAATGAAGATGGTCGAAAATACATTAGAAAAAGCAACAGACGTTTCAAGTGAATGTGCAATACAAGTTAAAAATAATTATAGTATTAAACAGCATTCTGTTTTTGAGGGGTTGTTTGACTTGGGAAAGAGAGTATGTGAGGGGGGGGGGGGGTGTAAATCAAAATATATGTATAGTAAAATAGAAAAACCTTTAGTAGTATTTCTGTTCAGAATAGAATATTGAGACATGATTAAACTGTATGAAATTGAAAAATTAACCTTAATGGGATTCAAAAATAAAATTATACGATTATATTAGTTTATTCATTGTCATGCGATCACAAAAGAAGAAAAGAATATCAATTATTAGCCGTGAAACACAATTGAGATATATAGCTCAATACATGTACACATTTATATATCTTAGAAATTTTGCGATATGTATTTTGAAAATAATTCATCATTTTGGGCTTTCAGATTTTGGAACGCAGTTCGCAGTTCACTATTCGCAATTCAATAGTGAATTGCATTCCAGAACGCAGTTCGCAATTCAAATTTCTATATGCATAAAACAACACCACACTGGAATTATAAGGATGGGGTGCCAGTTACCAACCTCAAACACTGTGAAGAAATGGTGATGGTAATCTCTCTAGTTACGGAGATCCGCCCCTCCAATTTTTATGCATAACACATTACACTTATTGAATAAACATCGGGTTCGGAATCATCGAAGACCCCTACCCAGGGGACTGAAATTTTTATGGTAGGGTATTAGTGGTCCTCTCCCACCACTGTGAAGAAATGGTGATGTTACTCTCTTTAGTTATGGAGATCCGCCCCTCAGATATTTTTAAATAACGCATAACACTTAGTGAATAAACATCGGGTTCGGAATCATCGAAGACCCCTAGCCCAGGGACTGAAATTTTTGTAGTAGGGTATTAGTGGTCCTCTCCCACCACTGTGAAGAAATGGTGATGTTACTCTCTCTAGTTACGGAGATCCGCACCTCCAATGTTTATGCATAACGCATTACAATTAGTGAATAAACATCGGTTTCGGAATTATCGAAGACCCCTACCCCGGGGACTGAAATTTTGATGGTAGGGTATTAGTGGTCCTCTCCCACCACTGTGAAGAAATGGTGATGTTACTCTCACCAGTTACGGACATTTGCCCCTCCAATGTTCATGCATAATGCATAACACCTAGTGAATAAACATCGGGTTCGGAATCATCGAAGACCCCTACCCCGGGGACTGAAATTTTCGTAGTAGGGTATTAGTGGTCCTCTTCCACCACTGTGAAGAAATGGTGATGTTACTCTCTTTATTTATTGAGATCTGCTCCTCCAACTTTTTTTTTTGTAACGTATTACACTTAGCAAATAAACATCGGGTTCGGAATCATCGAAGATCCCCTACCCCAGGGACTAAAATTTAAGTATGGTGTTTTATTTTTCAACTAGTAAATATATTGAACAGCGTAAAAACAAATATACAATTCTAGAAAACCATGATGTCTTATAGTAGTTCTGTGGACATTGTAACATCAATTCTTCGTTATATTGCATTTCTGTTTCCATTTGACCCCGTATTAAGGTTGGTCGATCCTCTTGTGATGTCATAGGTTTTTGCAAAATCTTTATCTATTTAAATTTTGCACATGATTGAAATATATCTTTCAGAGGAACTTTATTCACTGAATAAAATTAAAAAAAATTGGTAAACTTTTGATACTGAAAAAGTTTTAAATTTCCATAGATAATCAATTATCTATAATTTTAAAAATGTTGTCAAGGGCAATAACTCCTATGCTGGAATTTCCTCTACTGCATGTCTATGACACAATGCTTTCCCTAATATCCACAATTAATTTTTATTAGAGGGCGAAGCCCTCTCACGGCCCGAAGGGCCGTGAGAGCGGAGCTCTCCTTATAGGTAACTCGTATATACATGTTTAAAAGGAAAATATATGAAAATAATGAAAAATTAAACCATACGTATGGAACTTGAAAAGTTTGGTAGCAATGGCGTCGATTCGAATATTAGTACGTGGACATGTATTCCTCCATTTTGAATCTCGTCTACCCTGGTTCAAACGCTATGTTTGTAAATTTGCTAAATAACGACGCTGAATATGACGTCACAATGTACTGTTTACATCAATTGCGTTATATTTCCAGCGTTCAATATATAGGCGGATCAAATGTCCAAAATTAGGATGCTTTGATGAAGCTCTGTCCTCATGCTAACTTTGGGTTGATTTTTGTCTTGTTTAGGATATAGATACTAATGCCAATACTTTTTGCTTCGCCCTCAAGCACGGTCACGCCGTAAGACATATTATATCTATGAATTATCAGATTTCTCATACTGTTGACATTTAAAATTTGTCATTTCAACAAGTTTTTATTAATTTTCATCATTCTGTTCAACGAAAATGTGCAATTTTTTAATGTTGATATATACTTCTGTTTTTGTATGTCTGACATCTTTAAAAGCGTGGCAACATATACATTTTCTTTGGTTATTGATTAAATTAAACTATATTGAGTGGAAATTAATACAGTTTTTCCACTTTTAACCATTAATATTGATAAGTCACATGAGGATCGACCCACCTTAAGCTGTACCCCTTACTCTATAAGGAATGAGAGTACCAAACCCCCGTATGCGCAACCCGGACGCAGTTTACCCCAAGATTGAGCGGAGGTATAAATGTCTAGGTGTTGCGTGATTGGCTAATATCAAGAGTGAAATTATTTGGAATTGAAAGAAATATTATAGAGGTTCAAATTAATTGTCAGGATGAAAAATTATCGCACAAAATCGAGAAATGACTGAGGAAATTACCATGGTAGGGGTGTGCTTAAAATGAAGTGTGTAATTTACTGCAGATTGCTATGTGTTGTAAAAAAGTACAAATATGGCCTATAAAAGGCACGGGACCCTATATATTTTTTGTCATTTTTTATCAACACTTGGAATGAACTTTGAAATGTTTGCGGTTATTTGTTTAAAATCGATATAGTTAATTAGTGAGAGGGCCAAAGGTTAACATTGAGGTCTATGGGAAATGAATTGGTACTCTTTTCCCATAAGTGTTGATGAGACCAAAAAAACAAAAAAAAAAAACACTTTCTGAGAAGGAAGACAAGAAACACATGCATGTATGGATCGAAATTCTTGTACATGTACATGGGATATGGGTAAGATTAAGAAGGTGTATTTTACTCTATTTCAGTTCATACCTCGTTTTCCCTAACTTCTAGTTCTTCATTCCGGGGGGTAAATGGGGTTGCTTCCTTCTATACATGAATTCAATTCATAATTTCTATTAGTACTACTTCGAAACTGCATTCTTACCATTCACTATTACTTTTTAAAACGTGACCTGGGGAAGTCACCAATTATATCTTTACTTCAAAAATATATATTGTTAAGAAAGCACCCCCCCCCCCCCCCCCATTCTATATGCCTGTCATACATCACTTTGTGTTATACACGGATAAATATTATAAAGTTATTTTCTGTCATATACGTACATTCCTGACAAATTAATTTTGTATAAACGCACATGATTACTAATGAAATATTTTTCAAACAGCACATTCAAGTAGGCAGCATAAATGTTTACGTTTTGTGAAACAGTTGATTCATCAGGACATGGATTTCAACCCACGGTGGAGAGAGGAACGAATCGTAATCAACCGTGGGTTTCCGACGATGGGATTTCAAGGTTTTATTTCATTCCCACAAGCATTCACTACTACCATAAAGGGGAGGGAGGGTGCAGGGTAAATCAAAATTCATGTTAGAATTATGGAAACACTACAATGTCAAAATAAAGTGGGGGCAAGTTCTGTTGCTAAATTCCTGTAATATTTTTTTGTGGAATCTAATGTGGCAATATACTGGGCACTGGGATATGTGTTCTATGTCATGGTCCTTTTGAAAGATACATAATACCACTGGTTATTTTCATCATCAAAACGTGGATCAGTTGTTCAAGTAGTACGTAGAGCACGATTTTCACGCACATGGAGACCTTTACAGTCTGTCCATCCATCCACCGTTGACATGACATTTATATTGGCGTGTGCAAAAGACATCGCATTTCTAAATCATGCGCGGATCTAAAGTGGGTCACCGGAACACCACCCCTGGAATATGAAGTTATTACATCCGTGCGCTAAGTAATGAGGACAGAACCAGATCACAATATTAATATCATGAAGGGATCTGTACAAAACTGGAACATTGTTTAATATCCTTCCATTTTCAATTTACATAATTACCGGTGATTAATTTTCTTTATAGTCATTTTTTATTATATATATATATACTGCTGTAAAATGACTGAGATAATGTCAATACGATGTAAAACATTAAAACAATTTATACTCTACATGTAGGTTTCAAAGCATAGATTATAATTTAAACCTTTCACTTAAGTTAATGACAACAAACTGCTGGATAATACAAACCTTTGACTGACGGTATTATATATGGTAGTGAATTGTCATAAAAGAATTTACTTTTGTACAATTTAAACTGTCACTACTTCATTCATCATTAGAAACTGACCGAACAGGACTAAATCAGGCATGTAGCAAGAAGGGGGGGGGGGGGGGGGGCTGCCTTAAGGTACGATCCTCTCCCATGCGGACTTCGGACGCGGTATGAGACGATAATACTGATTTATAATTCAAACTGTTTTAATTGCGTAAATACCAATGCATTGAAAGATGTGTTGTATATAAAGAAGTATTTATGATATTTTTTTTTTTAAATAGATACACGTGCATATGCTAAAATCTTGAATCTTGAAATCCCGCAAGATTATTTTTAGTTATATTCTTTTCATTGTGATAGTGTTGAATACGTGTGCTGTACATTCTCAATCCCAATGTCATGTGTGGTTTTTTTTTTATTTCCAAAACATTTTGATATTTCTTCTCACATTACTTTGAATGAATTTCATGTTCTTTTCACTGTATCCAATGTGGCATCGTTTAGTGTCTTCGCTGAGCTGAATACACCTTTAGTGTTCTTGGGGGGGGGGGGGGATTGAACATGGTGTGTATATACACATAAGTATAGTTTCATGTACCCAATCACCATACATACAACTGATATTCATTTAATTCATATTTAAACAATGCAATTTAATCCAAATGTAAAGACACAAACATGTGCTGAATGATAAAATTAATTGAATATGGGTTACTCTACAATTACTAAATACCGTTACACAAATCGTCATTCAAATCGTAGCACCCGTCACATTGAATCATTTACAATTCATGAAAACTTTCGGAATGAGTCAATTAAACTTTTCAAATAATAATCACAGTATACTGATACGGCACGCTATGTAATAACGAGGCGGTCCCGGAATCGGCCTAAAAAGGTACAGTCACCGCAATCGGTTGCAAAGCGTTGCACGAATGACGACGCTATGTACCAAAAATTATTGTTACACTGTGCATACCTTCGCCATTTATGCCACTTTATGTAACATACCCTCTCGTTATTATATACCGTGTCGTACCAGTGCACTTTTATTTTTGCCAAAATAATAAGACATGTAGCCTTCTTGTTCATGACGTCGCATAACGTAAAGTCAAAATGGCACAACGTTATCATAAACTATACTGTATTAACGTATGTATTATATGAAAATAAAGCTTCTTACGGACATATGATAGTTATTTTATAAAAACATATACCTTATTACAGAACTTTGAGGGATATCTTTTAATTTGAACACGGGGCCGAATTTGGCCCCAAACGTACTGTGTCCTTTGTTCGTACGGACATCAAAAGTGAAAGGAAGTGGGGATTAATTGGGGTTTTGGTAAAACGCGGAACAGAAAATGGAATGGAATGGAAACGGAAATATTGTTTTGTAAAATCATTGAACATTTTATGGTTATATCTTGACTAGTTACGGGGATATAATGAACATGATACATTATGATAATTTATAACACTTAAAACCCAATGATGCACAGAATTTGAAGTCGATGCTGAACAATTTATTGACCAAGATTTACCATTCAAAACATTTTCATTAAAATGACTTTCAAGGAACCATTGCTGTCATAACTTTAAATAAAAAGAAAAACAGCGTTAACTTTCTTAGTTGCAAAATTGTTTACAGATTTAACAAAAAACTACTAATCATATATATTGCAACACAGCAAAAATTTTCACCCCAATAGATAGTAATTATCAATATCCATGCAGTCAGTAGAAAAAAAACCATATGATACACTGTATATCATATCAGCCCGAGTGGCCCCATATCAGCCCGTAGGTCAAAGGTCAGAGGGTTGATATGGGGCTCGAGAGTTTATACATGCATGCCATATGAAATGGATTTTGGCACATAGTATTATATTTATCATATACTGTACGTTTTCATGCTTACAGATAAGATAAGTTTTATTCCAATTTTGGGCCCAGAGGGCATAACAGCAAGACAATTTATAAAGAAGGAAATTTCAAAAAAGAAAGAAAGTTTACAACATTACATGTAGCTACAGGTTACATGGACTGCAAACTACATGTGGATGTAGCATGTTGGGGAAACGAGTACATACATATATGAATTGCTAAACATGTGTATACACAAGTAAATGGACAATATCAGTATTATACCAACATATGAATAATAAACTATAATGATTTTTGCTGTTTCAAAGCATCACTTCTTTTTCTGAAAGTTTGAACTAATATTCACTCAATTTGACAATTACTGGTTTGTCTTCATTAATAATCAACCAAGTAAATTTGTCCTTATTTGTTAAATAGATAAAATTTTTGTTGAGCTTGTATATACCATTAAAAAACATATTTCTCTCTTCAACATGGAATGGACAATCAGTGAGGAAATGAAATTCATCTTTTACACAATTAAGGTTACATAATTAACATATTCTTTTGTTTCTTTCTAAAGAAATCTTATGGCCAGAATTGGTTTTTATAATTAAATTCATATCTTCCTCTTTCAATTCAAAGGTTATGTGCACTAATTCGAAATCTACATAGAGTTTTTCTTAATTCTAGTGATTCTAAAAATATGTAACTTCCCATAGTAAAGTTTTTTTTTATACGAAAAATATGTTGTGAGTTTTCCTGATTTCTGACCCTCTTCTTTTTTGACCAGTAAAGTAAAAATTGTTTCCGTACCTGATTCTTCGTTTGTTTTTTGAAAAATGAGAATTTGAGGTTTTTACAATTGGGTACCAAGATGCCCATTTTCCCCCCGAAAATAAATAACTGCTTATGTTTTGCAGATGTACGAAACAGTATATGATTAAAAACAATAACCTATTTATCATATACCGTACATTATCATGCTTAGATATTGACTTGATCCAGCGTAGGGCTGATCAGTTCAAATCAGTCTTGACGCTCGATGGGAACAAACTTTTCTATTGCCACATATTACACTCAATAATTTTAATTTAGCATACTTTCATGTAAAATACTCGAATCTGATTGGTCGAGAATCATTTGAAAAAAACATATTGTTAACCTGTGAGAACAGAAAGCACGCCCTCTACGGTGATAGTATCTAGCAACGGGTAACAGTACTTGACAACGGGTGATATTATAAAAATTATCACATGCGTCAAATTTATGCGCGTACGGTTCGCCGTAGATTGTTAGACGACGTCGTTTGAGCGCAAATACCCGCATCGATGTTCGAAATATCGCATGACAGTGATTGATCAAATGTCAACAGACGTAAGTCTTTCTGCTTTGTTGTTTTTATAACATTCAGTATAATAAAACAAATATTGCATGCAGTTGATGGTAACATTGAAAATTTTCACCCCTCGAGAAACCATTATCAACCGCGGCTACGCCTCGGTTGACAATGGTTTTCTCAGGGTGAAAACGCCCCCAACCCCCTAAAAATTTCCAAGTTTAGGTTATAAATCAGTGGGTACTATAAAAAGAGGGAAAATGAATAACTGTATAGAGATTCCGAGCTGATTAAATTTTTTCAGTAGAAATACTAGTATGCGTTTCTTGAGAATTGTTTATACATACCTTGGTTTAATTTTTTGCAGTCACTCCTTATCTCCCTCCCCGAAGTCATGCATTGATTTTTTATTGGCTATTATAATTATTTTAATCTACTTTCTTATTTAAAAAACGAGAAACATCTGTTGAGGCAAGAGGTGCAACATGTGATGGAATGGTGCAAGGGCGGGTCCAGAAGGGGGGGGGGGTCCAGAGGGTCCGGGACCCCCCCCCCCCCCCTCTGTTAACCAAAAACATTAAGTTGTTCAATTTTAACGAGATTTTGCGTCGAAAGGATATGAAAGGTGGATACTTACATGTAATAGCATCATTCAAATTTATCAACACCAGTACATCATTTAATTCCAAGATGAATAAGACGAGACGCTGATGTATATTTACGATATTTTCGTCAGATACAAGTATCATTTAAAATTGTTAAAAATTATATGTAACATAAAAGTTTTGTTTAAGAAATAGACAATTTAAAAGTAAAAAAGAAGTGCCAGGAAATGCTCGGAATACAGGATTTTGCACCATTTACCGCAGACCCTGGCCTATAGGGAATAACCTTTAAATCAGCTTTTTTAAAGATTTAAAATCAGATCTGAGTATAGGAATAAAAATCACTAGAACGTGAGAACAATTTGCAGGTATAAACTGTCTCTAGGTCTCCCTAAAATATTAGGAACACAAGCAAAGTACATGTAGATGGAAATGGGTGGGGTTGGAGATTATGAAAAGTAGCTGACTGATCGATCAAGTGCTAGACCCCCCCCCCCCCCCCCCATCACAAATCCTGGATCCGCCTATGAGGTGTATGTAGGATCGAGGGATTCAAATCCAAGAAATACAAATAGATGGACTCAAATCACAGCTCAATGACAAGCAAATAAGACTAGAAAGAATTTTACTGATGATAACTTTTGCCTCATTTGAGTAGTGTTGATAAAGGTGAGTAGTATAAGGCAGCTAGATAGGGGGTTCAACTGAGTGCAGTTTTGAGTGCGGGCCGATAGGGGGTTCAGCGGAGTGCAGTTTTGAGTGTAGTTTGGAGTGCAGGGTTTTATAGACGGGTCAAGCAGTTGGCCAGGTGGCCGGGGCCACCTGGCGCGGTCAAGCTGGGCAGGTGGGGAGAGGTGGCGATGTGTAGCAGGCGCGGTGTGGGGGAATAGCGTGTGAGCGTTTTGTAGTCCTGGTGTATTCCTTTATGTTAAATTTTCAAATAAAAAGAATTAAAGAACAATTAAAAGTTTACACATTTATCAAATGAACAATTTACACATAATTTACGGACCTCGTCTAACAGCTGACAGAAAATAGATAGGCGTCAGGTTTCATTTCTCGGAAACGCGGATATTTTTTTGTTGTTGGATTTTTTACTCGGGAATGATTCACTCATAAGGCAATGTCATTACTGCCCGTGAAGGACTGCAAAATTTAGGCTGTTTTGCACACTCGGTGCCGCCATATTTAATTACCTAATTATATATGCGTGTCAAAGGTCATAGGGGAAAAAACGACGTAATCATGGACGCAGCCTTTTGACAAATCAACGATGTATGCTTTTCCCCCCAAAGTTTTTAATGATTTATCTCTTATATTATGATAGAATTTGTTTACATAATAGATAAAGAGTACCAAAGGTTTACTTTAGCATATCTTTTATGGAAAAGTTCCTTTCTAGAATTTCTATGAGAAACTATTTATTGGCACTAAAGTTGCTTTTCATACCCATGTTTGAAGATTCCATTTCATAATAAACAATCATTTTTACACTAAAAATCTTAATTCTGAATTGTACAAAAATGTAAAATTTCGATAATAGAGTCTACCCCTCTACCGACTACTGGACCCATTGTATTGTGATGTTTTTAGGGACAGGGGGTATTCATTATTAATGGTAATTTTACAAAGAAAATAGATTATAATGCATTACAACAAATCACGGCAGTATTATCCAGGCACATCATAGCGTCCCTTATCAAGGGGAGGGAGGGAGGGGGGTACAAGATATAAATATTGACAACTAATACGATCTATACAGATAATATTTTTAAAAAGGAAATTTTACCAAAAAAAAGGAGGGGGGGCGAGATTATACGCACGACGACAAATTTTGAAAATCACTTGTAGTCTATATAGTTAGTGAAAGTCAGGAATAATTCAGGGCTTTTCCAACCCCCTTCTCTCCTTACACTCGTCAAATATACCTCCATCTCTTTACATTCGTCTAATACAAACCCTCCTTTCTTAGAATCGTCAAATCCCCCTCCTTTTCCTTACACTTGTCTTACACACCCCTTTCTCCTTACACTCGCAAAGAGAAGTCGGTTGTTTAAATCAGACTGCTGAAAATGGATTGACTAACAGTTGGGTAATGGGTGGTGAACCTAAATTGCCTGGTTTATAATTAGTATCCTTATTATTTGCAATAAAGTTTCTAGCTTTAATATATATAGGCCTACATATGTTATACCTAAAAGTGAACTTTGAACTGGTCATTTGTCAAAGTTAGAGATAAATTAAATAATTGTGTAGACATCTCGGTTTTTTTTTTTTTAAATTGTCCGAAGCTTATAAGATTTAAAATCATACAAATGAAATATATCTCTCACTCTGTCTCATGGGCAAGTAGAAGAAATTTATAATTGGGAAAAGAATATCGTGCGGATAGGAGCTCTAATATAAGCGCGACCGTCGTGCGAATATTGAAAATGATTGGCACGACAATGATGCTGATAGACACTTTAAAAAAACCTCAACCAAACAACTCGTAAAACTTACTTCAATCCAAACTTCAAAATCCTTAATTGTGTGAGGGGTGACTTTAATTCATAGGTTCAAACTTAATAGCCGTGTTTCGAGTTACTCCGGAACACAGTGTTTATTCTGTGTTTAGTCACGCCGCGTCAAAAATGTTCCACAGGGTTACTTCCGGTTTATCGTTGTTTACCTTTGTTTACCAACAGTCGACACTTCGTGTATTAGGCCTAGGCTTAATTTTGTCGATCATCATGAAATTGAAATACACATTTAATAGTTTGGGGTGTATGCGGTACATATTTGTTTATGAGCGTTTGATAAGCTACTATTGATCTACGAAATACAACGAAAGACTTCGTCAAGAACAGAAGACGATGTCGTGTAACTCACACAAGGCCCGGCCCAGCTGTCTAGTAACCGGAGGGGTAAAGGAAAAGAACGTATTAGACTCACTGAAACCTGTCAAACTGGTAAAATGAAAATTATGACGACATTATATATATATATGATTAAACAAAACACAATGTGCACTGCTTCATTTAAAGCAGGCATTAGGTCCAGTACGGTCTATAGGGCCTATGTGAAATAGAATTTACGTTACCAAATCAGGGCCAAAATGGGCATAAACATGTAACATATATATTCAGGTCCATTCTAAAGACTATTTCTACCTACGTAGCTATTAATAGCTACCTAGGTATTTAAAGCTACTTAAAGTAGCTACTTTTACCTACTTTTACATGTTTTTAAAGATATAAATAAATAATAATTAAGGCACATCTTTTAAACAGGTCAGTCGTTTTATGTATCATGTTGTACATGTGCATGACAAAATTCGGAGTGTAAATTTAAATGCTTTACGAGGGTGGAAAATGTAGAGAAAATTGCATGAAAAATCGACTCAAAAACTTTTAATGTAAGAGTGCATGAATGTTAACTTTAAAATTAATAAAGATTTGTAAAATATTCTAGACTTCTTATCATGTATCTTTGATCCTAAGTTCCTAGAGAATGGAAGTGGGTGCAGTTATTGATGCAAATTTGAAAGTAATCATTTTTTGTCCAATATTTTTGTGGTATTCATTGTCAGTATAAGTGAATCAAGAAATTTGGTACACACCATGTTGCGCTGTTCCTGCGTTTGGCCACAAAATGCAAGTAAAGGAAAACGTAGGTAAAAATAGCTACCTGGAGTAGGTTTAAATACCTAGGTAGCTATAAGTAGCTACATAGGTAGAAATAGTCTTTGGACTGGACCTGATAATTATTGATATAAAATATAGATAATGACAATACACAGTGAAAAGTAATAGATTAGCTATAATATTATAGGTATTTGAAATGGCTTTATTATTTAAAGCTAGTTTAAATTGAATTAGACTGGGTTTCTGAGTGCAATGGTATAGCCATATGTGGGTGAGGATAAAATTATCTACTTGGGTATAGTCAATATGCTGTCTAATTTGAAACGATCTAATTAAAATTAGATCTTTGATCCGTTCATGCAATCGCTACACAAAGTGTAGCGATTGCATGAGCGGATCAAAGATCTAATTTTAATTAGATTGATTTGACTTTTAATTTACTTGAATCTTCACTATGCTCAGCTGATCTCTAAGAAAAGACTGCACTTGTTATGAAACTGGTGTATAGTCCTTTGTGTAGCGATTGCATGAGCGGATCAAAGATCTAATTTTAATTAGATTGAATTTGAAAATAATTATTTCTCAACTAATACTTGTGTTACAAATTAAGTCTTTGGAGTTTGACTTCTAATGATATACTTATGTAATTGGAAGAATTTTTAGCATGACTATTTATTGTTGTAGTCATTTTATTGACTTTTCACAATCCAGTAGGTATTTGTGATTACTGCTCATAGTTATATCACTGAACAAAATATATATCTGATCATGATTAAGGTAATATTATAATTCCTTTCAGCAACATAATTTCAATTATGTGCTCATAGACTGGTCCAGCACAATCTCTAGTATAATTAGCTATATAAATATGCTAATCAAGCTATATAGCTTTTTAAAGCTAATTGAAATTGCTTGATATAACTATTTCAAATCTTCTATCAAATATATTTTTAAAGCATAAAAATTTAATTTCTAAGTGAAAATATTTCATCCTTGTACTTGAAACAACACACTGTAAACAAAAAAAGCTTCTTAAACTATGTACCTTAGGAAGAATTTTGATTCAAAATTGTCAAATGTTTAGGATTATTAAGTTGTTACAGATTCCACATTGTAAAGTCATCATATACTTATCAAAGCTTCGACACACATAAGGCAGTGGACAGTTATCAATACAAAAGAAATTCTCTTTTCATGAAAATTCTTAAAATGACATATGATCTATACATAGAATAGTGTTGTGGTTAGTTCAAAGTACATGTATATTGTTATGTGTCATTGCACTTAAGAAATTTAATCGAAACTAGCTTAATGAAGCTGTTTGAAATAGCTTTATAAAACTATATAGTTAAATATAGAGATTGTGCTGGGCCTGATAGATATAGCAATACAGAGGAAATCCGTCATATGCATCAAAAGTTTGAAAAAGGTGAATTGACTTAAATATAAATTTATGAACAAAATTGAAAAAAAGAGAGAAGAAATTAGGAAGAATCTTTTGTGTTCATTTAAAACATGTTGGGTAGATTTTGAAGTTGTTTAACTCGGCTTTATACATGATGTCATATCTCTGAATGCAAGCAAGCTCTCATATGACTACAATGTATAGGGGAAATCAGATATTTGTACAATAAATATGGTAAGCTTTATTGATAAAAATCATGAAAACTCATACATTCAGTTTTAATATGAATTACTTCATGTATTTCCAAATAAGTTAAAAAAAATATACATGTATGTACAGTGAACAGTATTTTTAACAAATACATGAATTATAATTTCAGCATTATTTATTTATTTATTTTTTTTTTTTTTTTTTTTTTTTTTACATCTTTGCTTCTCAAATTGACAAAAGTCTATTATCAATATTGTGGCATCCCTCCTCTTTTCCAGGTTAATGGGAACAGGATAATTTTCCATGCCTTTCACTTGAGGTCTTCAGTTTCATCATTAATCATCTGAATGTCGGTATGCCAAACTCTCATGATGTCATGCCATTACTGGATATTCCTTAACACTGGTTTATTTAAACCACACTACCTATAACATTGCCAAATATTAGACTGAAAATTTTCAAATACACAAGATTTGAAGCAGCAAAAGAAAAGAATTACATATGTATAACACACAAAAAAGAAGAAATTAATTCTCACCTGGCTGATATGAACTTTTTACTCCTTTTTAGCTCCCTTTCACTGCATACCAGCCAATAACTAGCAGTCATTATATGCAGATCAGCCATTGTTATCAACCTGTGTATATATATGTTGAATAAAATATGAATGAAAATTGTTATTCTTTTTAAGAAATATATATACTCAATAGTATATTTCCTTACACAGTACTGAATCAAAGGGGTAGGAGTGCAAATATATAATATATAACCTGGCTCATGTTCAGCTGGTTCCATTCTTGTATACAAGTAGTTTGAGTGGAAATGTACATATCTGATGTACATGTAAAGTACCTTGATTGCACAGGCAATATGCATCACTTGTGTTCGAATTTACTATTAAAGAGTACTCTTTAATAGTAAATTCGACCCCAAGCGATGCATATTGCCTGTGCTTGATTGGTATTAAAAGTTGGAGAAAAGATCAATGTTCTTTGATATAATTCAAAATTTTGCAGTGAATGAACCATCAGTATGGAGCTTGAATAAATGATCATGCAAATTCTAGTATAGATCCGTAGGGATATATTATCTGGTGTTCTCATATTTTATTTAATTAGCAGATATATATACCCCCCCCCCCCCTCTCACTCCCTTGTGAAATTGCTTCATAATTTTTATGAGCCTGAACCATAAGTTCATAATTGAAATTCTCTATTTAATGTTATATGGACACCGTTGTAAAATACATACACTGCTCAGATGTAGATGAGGGTACAAGTATACCTATTCTTGAAGATTGACAAGATTTTGCACAGTCTATGTTATATTTTTAAGAGTCAGTACAAACCTCTTGGTTTTCCTAAAAGTTAATATAAGCAAACTGGCTAGAACAATGATGTTTCTTTGTTGGTTCAGCTTTCACGGAATGTAATAATCGCACTCAATTTCGGCTGCTCGTGGTTTTCTACACAAATGACGCCATCGTTTCCTCTGCGTGAACGCTTTCCCCGGGTTTGGGAAAAGGTAAACTTTGACATCTTCCCAAGTAAATATATATCCCTTGCTATCCTTTATCTGATTTGCGACAGTTTGTGCCGCAAAATCTATATTTTGTCAAAAACAATTTTGTTACCAGTGTAAACAAAATTAACCGGAAGTACCCCTGTGGAACATTTTGCTCATATCACGTGACCGGCGTGGCTAAATACGAAAAATCCCGGGTGTTCCGGAGTAACTCGAAACACGGCTATTGCTACTCAGTACTGCATACCACAGAAGAGAGAGAGAAGAGGGGGGGGGGGTATGCCGATAAATCAAACGACTTTGTCATTTTAAAAGAAAAAAGACACATTGTCAATAAAATTATTGAACTGTTATCACTTCTCTATGCAATGTACTACTTTACTGGGTTAATTTTAGAGAGCTAATGACTGTAATTCGATAGAAAACATCGCAAGTGAAAGTAGCGAGCAGACATAAACAACCTATACTTCACCAGCTCAAATTAAACAAATGTGAATGAAACATTCTAATCTGCAACTCTTAGTGGTAACTTTAAAGTGTATTTTTTACGAATGTTATATTTTTATCATCTTACATGCTTAAACAAAGTATGTCTCACCCGTAAAATGTTGGTGAGCAGCCGTCGTCGTTCGCTGTTTCACATTGACAAAGGACCCGGATGTAAGATTTTTTCCCCTATGACCTTTTGACCTAGCATGATGTTAGAGTGTGCGAAACATCTATGCTCGGCGCTTACGGCCTTTGAGCAGGGAGGGGTCTTTATCGTGCCACACCTGCCGTGACACGATACCTCGGTTTTTGCGATCTCATCCGAAAGACCGCCCCATATAGTCGCCTCTGACAGTGAGGACTTATTCTAACCCGGATCCCATATAGTTTTACGCTCTATATTTAAAAATAATTCATTTTTACTCTAAAAGTACTTTGGACCTAAACTCTAGTATGGATATAGCAGAACAGTTTTATAGTATATAAAAAACAACTATCTGTGCACTTCGCACCTTATGAGATCACAACAAAAAAGTACGTCACGACGTACATCTTACAATTCATGTCTATATGGTGTCGTTCTATTGATAGGCGTTATCAAGTGATAAGCCGTATACGTGAAAAAATTTCTTGTCAAATAATATATTATTTCAATTTCGTATCAAATCACTCAACATTTTTATATTTGCGCGAAGGTCATAATTCACATTGTGACCTTGAAATCGCCCCTCTATTTCCTCCCGATCCCGATCATCACTACGTTATGTAAGAAAATCTAATTTACATAATGATTGCGAGCAGAGTGTTAAAGGAGTGACGATATACGGTGTATGGTGGTGTATAAAGTGTATATATTTATATTCCTGTTACCAAAGGAAAAGTTAGGACACACTTCTGACACCTAAAGAAACCCCCCTTTCTGCATCTGATTATTTCTAGCTTACTCTTGAAAATGGAAAAAAAAAAAAGAGTATCCTGCATTAGATGCATTTTACGCACATTTCCATTAACACCACATACCACCACTGATACACCACACACTACCACTTAGTTTTTGTACGTTTCTCAAACATTGTGATATACAGCATCTTTTCAAAAGATGTGGGTGGCCCTTAAAAGGGCCGGGGGGACTATCAAAGTCCCCCACACTGTCTATGAGGTTGTTTACCCCTCTTACTGGGTGGCGGGCTTGTTCTGGCGGTGCCTCTTGAGGGGCTGCTTAGGGGCGCCTGGCACTCCTTCGTGGAAGAAGTGCCACTCGTACTCCCCATCTGGTCTGAAAACATTTCTACCCGGGGGCCGCTCCACTAGACGGAGCTCCGCCTCCAAGTCCTCCCGGAGGTGTTCAGGCACCACGTTGTGGTTTGTGATGGGCGGGGTCATCACCGGCATAGTGGTCCCCGGGGGCCGCTGGTCCAACTCAACCTCCGCCTCCCAGTCCTCTGGTGGGACTACGTTGTTGTTAGTAATGGGCGGGGTCCTCAGCCCAGGCATGGGGCGCAGCGGAATTCTCGCTAGGCGGGAATAACTCATCTTCAAATCTTCTCCAAAAATCTTCAAACTTCTTAAATTCTTCTTATGGCTTTGCTGGATTACCAGTGAAGCGAACTGGCGAGAGCGCCGGTATATAACGAGAGAGCTCGGACCTCCTCGAAAACATCCTGCGCTTCGGAGACGAAGGCAAGATGGCGACCGAGAAATGCTGAATTTGTGCTTTCGAGAAGAGAGTTTTTTCTCATTTTCTTTTTCTACACATTCAATTTCTCTGAATTGGAGATTCTATCTGATCGATTCTGAGACGCGGAATTGATTAAACTTAATTTTATTGTACTAGGTCGCATAGTTTTCAAAGAAACAGAGGTCAAAGCGTTCGAGTCGAGGCTCGATGTTTCTTCTCGACCTCTTTAATGATTCATTTCTCACGTCTGTGAGGCAGTAGAAACCCCAATGATAGTTAGATCGATAGAGAAAAACCCATTTTATCATATTTTAATGCCACTTTCGATAGGCCCCCGAACCTTTGACAAAGAAACCCTCGTGATTGACACTCATCAAACACACCTCGTAAGTGTGACTTATATAAACGAAAGCTGTAGCATCGACTCTCAACAAAAAACACATCATGAGCGTGACTTATGTGGAAGAAGATATTTTTTCTATGTCGGTGGATGCTACTGTGCAACAATATAATTTATTGACAAATGGAAATATTGCTCGCCGTAATAATTTGGCCCTGGCGCAAAGACTAGCAATTCCTAAAACGACCCTCGATCGGGGAGTTCCTGGCCTCCTAGATACGATTAATAAAAAAATAAAAAAAAGTGTATATTGTCATCCCAAAATAATATGTATAGTGTGACGTATGTGCAGGGTGGTTTACTGAGTATATCCGTGAATGCGATTGTACACCATTGTAATTGTTTAACGGTAAAACCTCATGGGTTAAGTCAAAAGTATTGCCGACAAAGAACTATGGTTTCAACGTTTACGTGAATTGGGCAGTTTGTCGTACAAGACTTTAGCCTTCCCTTATAAGATTGGGTGTGGCTTAGCGGGAGGAAATTGGACTCGTTACAGACAATTTATTCATGAGTTTGCTCGTAGGTATGATCAACAAGTGTATATTGTCATTAAAACATAATAATGTGTTTGGTAGTAAATAAATTGCAACTGGTGTTATTTGTGTACGTTTCTCAATCATTGTGATAAACAACATCTTTTCAAAAAATGTGGGTGGCCCTTAAAAGGGCCGTGGGGTTTATACTCTGGGCCTTTCTAGACCCCGATGAATCGGCAGAGGGGGCACCGCCTGTATCGACCTCCCTCCAACTGGACCACACACTCGCAGCACACTGCCCGTTGTTTGCAGTGGCTACACTCTAGCTGTGTGAGTACGAGTGACACTTCTTCCACGAAGGAGTGCCAGACGCCCCTAAGCAGCCCCTCAAGAAGAGGCACCGCCGCCGCCGCCACCGCCAGAACAAGCCCGCCACCCAGTAAGAGGGGTAAACAACCTCATAGACAGTGTGGGGGACTTTGATAGTCCCCCCGGCCCTTTTAAGGGCCACCCACATCTTTTGAAAAGATGCTGTATATCACAATGATTGAGAAACGTACAAAAACTAAGTGGTAGTGTGTGGTGTACAAGTGGTGGTGAGTGGTGTATCAGTGGTGGTATGTGGTGTTAATCGAAATGTGAGTGGTAGTATGGTGTTGTTAATGGAAATGTGCGTAAAATGCATCTAATGCAGGATACTCTTTTTTTTCTTTCCATTTTCAAGAGTAAGCTAGAAATAATCAGATGCGGAAAGGGGGGTTTCTTTATGTGTCAGAAGTGTGTCCTAACTCTTCCTTGGTAAAAGGAATATAAATATATATACACTTTATACACCACCATACACCGTATATCGTTACCCGGCCTTTACACGCTGCTCGCAATAATTATGTAGAATTAGATTTTCTTACATAACGTAGTGATGATCGGGATCGGGAGAAAATAGAGGGGCGATTTCAAGGTCACAATATATATTATGACCTTCGCGCAAATATAAAAATGTTGAGTGATTTGATGCGAAATTGAAATAATATATTATTTGACAAGAAAATTTTTCACGTATACAGCTTATGTATAGGTTAGACGGCAACTTTACTTGATAACGCCTATCAATAGAACGACACCATATAGACATGAATACACCTATCAACACTTCGCCGCGAGTTACGTCCCTTTGCGGGGTCAGCCAAAGGTCAATCGGTGAAAAACCAAGTTTTCCTTCTTTACCTTACCAAATGTAAGATGTTATTACTTGGAATTTTAGCCAATTACCAAGTTTTCATACAAGTTAATGGGTTGCCCCAATCTGGGGCATATTGTAGTTAACTGCAATTGATGGAAAAATAACAGATGTCAAAGCTACAGATAGGAAAATTACAAAGGCCAACGTAGGGAAATACGATTTTTATCCGAGAGATGGCGGACAAGGGACGTAACTTTCGCGAAGTGTTGATACGTGTATTGTAAGATGTACGTCGTGACGTACTTTTTCGTTGTGATCTCATAAGGTGCGAAGTGCACAGATAGTTGTTTTTATATACTATAAAACTGTTCTGCTATATCCATACTAGAGTTTAGGTCCAAAGTACTTTTAGAGTAAAAATGAATTATTTTTAAATATAGAGCGTAAATAGGATCCGGGTTAGAATAAGTCCTCACTTCCCCTGGCCTTGCTTGTCGTCAGAGGCGACTATATGGGGTGTTCTTTCGGATGAGATCGCAAAAACCGAGGTTCCGTGTCACACCAGGTGTGGGACGATAAAGATCCCTCCCTGCTCAAAGGCCGTAAGCGCCGAGCATAGGCCTAAATTTTGCAGTCCTTCACGGGCAGTAATGACGTCGCCTTATGAGTGAATCATTCCCGAGTAAAAAATCAACAAAAAAAAAAATCAATCACATAAGATTCAATACAAAGGCCTAATGCAGAAAGATCTGACTCAAACCACACAATATAGTGAACATATCCATAAACTCTCACAGGTGCTTGTGGACAGGACTTCCGGTACCCCCCTTCTTGTATTTTGAAATGTTCAATTCCTTGGGTATTTCGGACGTATTTTTGATAAAATATGTAACTTCAGAGTTTATATATTTCAATGGATTACACAAATCTCGCATAGAAACCGTTTTTAAAAATGTCATATCACCGATCATAATATAAGAACAAGGTGTGCAACTCAGCCAGCGACATGTTGAAAAAATCTACACCTCGCTGAGAAATCCTATCGAAAAAACACCAATAATGCACATACCAACTGAAACGAACGGTCATTCTAAATCTACTGATGATTCGTGGATTAAATGCATCGCTATTTGGTGCGCAATAATTACTTCACACCGCTCAATTTCATCGTTTTAACCTCGCCACTTCTCATTTCTGACTATAACGAACGGAAGTTGTGATGCTGGAGTATTTCTGTCGCAGCCAACTATTTTTAGAACGAGAAAACCCGAGACGAGGTCTTCCGAATACCATTAGCTACACGAAAAGGGAAGAGAATACCGATCATAGTAGTGGACAGACTTTAAGGTAGTACTCTACATCGTCATAATGGCTGACTTCCTTTAAAAACATGGATGAAAAAAATCGATATCAGCAATATTTGGCCTTTTCCTTTTCTATTTAAATACTTAACTGAGTAGCTCAGTAGGTTAGAATACCGACTGCGGGAGACTTCCGGTCTACTTGTTGTAGTGAGCACGAGGAAATTTTGTGTGTCGGAAAATTTACCTTTTTGCGTCTACTGTGAGTAGTATATTTGCCGACTGCTGTTCTGCAGAAGGCTTTATGTATATATGTTTCAATTTTCTGTGTAAAATAGTTAGACTTTGAGAACATTGTAAATAATTGTGCATAAACGTGAGATGGCAGCCACGTCGGGTGGCAGCCATCTTGGCGGATCAAACAATTTATTCAAAGACAGAAAGTACTGTCGTGAGAACACTGTGGTTGTAAATGTTAGAGACAATTCTCTCATCAAACCCGAGGGAATAATACAATTCGTCAATGAGAACTGTGGTTTGGGGTCTCTTTATGCATGTGTGCCTAAATCAGGTAATTTGTATGAACTTACTCTTGATGGAAAAGCACCAACACAATATTTGCTGGAAGGAATAAGACTTGGCAATGATTTGTTTGAATGTCGTGAAGTTGTACAGACTTCACTGATTGTTAGTTTTTTACACCTTCCTGCTTACATAGATGATGGAGAGATTGAACAAACTTTAACATCAATGGGTGTTGAATTGCTGTCACCTATTAACAGACGATTTTATCCTGGAACTACAATTGCTGACGGAACAAGGTACGTTAGGGTGAAACTACCTCCTCATATGCCCTCTTTTCCATACACTGTGAAATTTCAAAAGGAGTATCATAGGTGTATTCATAACGGTCAAATGAAAGTGTGTTCGCTGTGTTACGCGAGTGATCATTTATTTAGAGCATGTCCAAAATTTGTGTGCTTCAAGTGTAAGCAGCAAGGTCACTACGCGAGGGCCTGTAAAAATCACTTGTGTGAACAGTGTGGTGAATGGACATTTAAATGCCAGTGTTGCATGAGTGATCACAGTTCTGAAGAAAACAATGAATTGGAAGTGTCTGAGGTGGAGAAAGAGGACGTGTTAGAGGGTAACACAAATATGGAAACAGAAGAGGCGAACGAAGGGGTGCAACATGAGAACGAAAATATAGACGAATCACTTATTTGTGCGGAAACAAAACAAAAGAAACATACTGAGACGACAGAAAATCAAATTATTGTGAATAAAAACGATAAAGTGAATATGTCTACTAATAAAAATACCCCTAAGGATGGTGAAAACGAAATTCAAGAACGGGAATTGAATGAAGCCTCTCAAGATTGTGAAAACATGATTCAAGAGCGGAGTGAGAGTGACTCTAATGTAGGAACAGATTCGGAAAATGAAATCATCATCGTAGAGGGGAAAGGCAAAAGAAAAAAGAAATTGAAGAAGAAGAGAAACGCAAAAAAGAATAAATGAAATGGAAAGAATGGACAAACTCTTATTCTTAATTACAATCATGGTGATAGTAACTTCGTGGAACTGTAATGGATTGTGTAATGTAAATAAGATGAAAATGATATTTAGTTTATTGGATGAAAGGAAGTATGATATCATTGGTTTACAAGAAACTCATTGGCGAGATGACTTCATTGAAAAATATAAACATTTATGGAAAGAAAGTATTATGTACAATAACTCTGAGACGTCGTCAAAGGGTGTAGCTTTTTTGATTAGAAATGAATTAAAAGATAATATTCAATATGTAAAAGGGTGCGATGGTAGATTTCTACATATAAAATACAAAGAAAATGATGAAAATTTTGATATTATAAACATATATGCACCTAACGTTGCAAAAGAAAGGGCCAATTTTTTTCAAGATATGTCTAGTATCATTCCATATTCAGTGAATCTTATAATACTAGGTGATTTTAATAACACACTTGCAGAGATTGATAGATGTGGTAAGACACGTCATGTATATGACCAGGGTTACAAAGCCCTGTTCAATATGATGAATCAACATGGTGTAGCAGATTTATGGAGAAGTAGAAATAGAGGAGAAAAAGTTTTTTCAAGAAAAATGTTAGTAGGAAACATGTTAGTTCAAAGTAGAATAGATTATATTCTAGTTTCACACGTTATAAGAACATATGTTAGAAATATATTTTATGTTGAAACTACACTAAGCGATCATTCGATGGTCGTGATGTACTTGAATAATACTGTTTGTGAAAGAGGACCAGGGTTGTGGATACATAATAATTTGCTATTGAATGATGATACATATAAAACAAAAATCGTAGAAATTATTGAAAGAGAAAAAAATTGTATATTATATGAAAATTCAATGTTGGTGTGGTGGGATAATTTGAAATACAAGCTCAAAAAGTTTTCTCAAAGTTTTAGCAAAACTAGAGCCAGGGAACGAAATAAAGAATATTATGGTTTACAAAACAAAATGCAAAGAATTTCACAAAATTTAGCAAATGGAGTACAAGTTGATATTGAAAAATATGAAGCAATCAAACAAGAATTGTCAGATTTTGAAAATGAAAAGTGTCAGGGTGCAATACTTAGATCAAAAGCACAGTGGGCAAATGAATCAGATAAATGCACGAAATATTTTTTGAATTTAGAAAAACGAAGACAAGAATCAAATTCAGTAAAAGAATTGTTGAGTGACACAGAAGAAATAAAGAAGGATATAGATTCAATTTTAGAAATAGAGTACAATTTCTATTCTAACTTATATTCATCAGTGCGAATTGACTCTGAAAGTAAGGCACAGTTTTTGTCATGTGTGAATAGAAAAATTGAAGAAAATGGTAAGGAAATGTGTGAAAGGGATATTAACAAAGAAGAAATTGAAACTGCAATCAAGGAAATGGCTAATAATAAAAGCCCAGGATCTGATGGGTTGACTGTTGAATTTTATAAAATGTTTTTACCACAATTAAGAGATATTCTACTCAATTTATTTAAAGAAATTAACAGAAAACAAACGATGTCTAACTCTATGAAAATGGGTGTTATTACGTTGTTATACAAGAAGAAAGGAGATAAGAAATTGTTGAAAAACTGGAGGCCTATAAGCCTGTTAAATGTAGATTATAAGATAATAGCAAGAGTTATGGCAAATAGACTGAAACAGGTATTACCAAATATTGTGTCTGAAACACAGACTTGTTGTATAATAGGAAGAGATATTGCAGATACTCTAGTTAGCATTAGAGATGTGATTGATATGGTAGAGATGGATAATTTAGAGGGTTATGTGGTTAAAATTGATCAGGAAAAAGCTTTTGATAGAGTGAGTCATGAGTATTTACTTGATGTATTAGAAGTATTTGGTTTTGGAACCCAATTTAGAAAATGGGTACAGATATTTTATACGGATATATACAGTAGTGTAAAGTGTAATGGACATTTAACAAAATATTTTCCTATTAAAAATTCTGTTAGACAAGGTTGCCCAATATCTGCATTATTATATGTTTTATCAGCAGAACCTCTGAATTATGTCATGAAACAAAATACAGTAATAAGAGGCATTCCAATACCAATGTCAGAAAAGAATGGGTTGATGTTTCAACATGCTGATGATACTACAATGACAGTGTGTGACAAAAATTCTGTTTTTGAAGTTTTCAAAGTATTTGACATGTATGAAAAAGCATCTGGTGCCAAAATAAACATTCACAAGTCTGAAATAATGTGTATAGGAACTGGTAGAAGTTTTGAACAGGAAAAGATATCATTGAGTGTTTCTGAGACAAGTGTCATGAAAATTCTTGGTATTTATTTTGGCAAAAATGGAGTAGAGTGTGAAAATTTAAATTGGAGAGACAAAGTTAGAAACATTAAGCAAACTCTTAATTTATGGAGACAGAGATCCTTAGCAGTTCAAGGTAGAGCCACTTTAATTAATACCTTGTTCATGTCTAAATTATGGTACTCATTGTCAGTTATATCGATTCCACAATGGGCTAGAGACAGTATTCAAAAGGAGTGTACCAATTTTTTATGGAATTTTGGCTCACACTTGGTATCTTATAAAACAATAATTGGTGAAAAACACAATGGTGGTTTGAAAATAGCTGATATCTATCTAAAAATGTTATCATTTAGACTAAAGTTTCTTGCAAAGCACTTTTGTTGTAATAAAGATTTTCTGTGGAAACATATTTTTAGATATTTCCTATCAAAGATTCAAAATTTAGGAGCAGGAATGGAGATATTTTTACTACAGTTTAAGAAAACAGATTTAGAGGGTCTACCACAGTTTTACAATGAATTATTTTGTGCATGGTATGCCATAAAAGATTATATCATTGTTACAGAAAAAGAAAATGATGTTTTTAATTATTGTCTGTTTTTTAATCCGAAAGTACAAAGAAGAAACAAAATGTTGAATTGGAAAGATTTTATTAGTGCTAGTATTACACATGTCAAGGATATTTCATATGAAGTAATTCCGGGATTTTTACCAATATCATGTATTGTGGAGATTTTTCAAGAACAAAATTCAGAGGTAAATGTCTCACTGATTACAAAAAATTATAAGGATTTGTTATTATCTATTCCAGAAGAATGGAAAAATTATGTTCATGAAAATGAGTACAAAAGAACATGCTTTCAGCCAAATTTTGATATTTCATATAGAGATCAAAGGATAGTGTTCCAATCCGGTACAGTACAAATATTTTATAATTTGTTAGTTCAAAAAATGTTTCAAGAACCGGTGTCAAATATTTATTGGCGAGATAAACTTGATATGAATGATAAATCATCCATTGAAAAGCGATGGGAAACGGTATGGGTGTTATACAAAACACCAGATATTACTGAACTGGATTTCAAAATTTTTCACAATATTATATTTACATATGAGAAACTTTTTAAGATAGGGAAGTCTGATTCTAAAATATGTCCAATTTGTATGCTAGAATGCGAGGATATAATGCATTTATTTATTAGATGTAAAGAGTTGGCTGAATTTAAGAACAATTTTGTTATTTATCATCTTGAATCGTTATTGAAAGATTGTGAAAGTGAAGTTTTTAACAGATTAAACTTTGAAGAAATATTCATGACAGCATTACATAAGGGTATCAAAAACGTGAATGTATTTTTTGTAAATTATTTTATATCAGTATGCAGATTTTGTATTTATAGAAGAAGACAGATTTTTTTGCAAAGTGAAAAAAAAATAGATATTGAAAGGCTTTGTAGATATACATTGAGACATTACATTACTTATAACCATTATCAATTGACTGTTTTGGAAAAGAAAATGAACCTGTTTAAAAAGTTTTTCTTACATAGAAATCCTCTATTGAAAGAAACAGAGGGAATATTATTGTTCATATTTTAGATACAAAGTGTTTTAAATGTGATTGTAACTGATGATTAGTCTGTGATATCTGTTTAAATGTTAATCAATAAAAGAGAAAAAAAAAAAAGAATACCGACTGCAGATCTGTAGGTCGGAGGTTCGAGTCCAGCAGGGGTTTTAATTTTTTTTCAGATTACCTTCCACTAAAACTGTATTTTTTGACAAAATAAAGTAAATTTGAAAATTTTCAACTTCAAAATATTGTTGTACATATCCTCCACTTTTCATCTACGTCAAATTTCTCTGGTGTAGCACACCTCCTTAAAGACATGCACACTTACACATTATTGGAACCATACTACTTTTAATATTTCCAAATATATTATCATTGTAAACTCTTAACCCTATACGATATCATTTGGATCATAATGGTGTTGACACAATGCATATTTAGACAGCCCCCCCCCCTCCCCCGAATAACCTACATGATCGAGTTGACTTTATTGTGTTTGCAAGACATTGCTGATATGCAGTAGAGAGATTTCAATCAAAAAATCAAATCATGTATGTTCTTCGGAGAAGGGTGGGGGCCTGAACCCCTGTGATTAGGTCATACTGAACAGATCGATGTTTGATTATAATTATCTAAAATGATATTGGGAGTGGGGTAGGGGTAGAAGCGGTAGTTTTTTTTTTTATCATGATGTGAACTATACACAAAATATGTGTGCGATGCATGCACAAGTGCTGGTTGTTGATATTTGTTTAATCTTATATTTTAATAAGTTCTAATATAAAGTTTTGACATTCGTTTATCAATTAATTTGTTACCCTCCCCCCCCTACTTTTTATATTTTAATCGAATTTGGATCTGATCATATGTAAGGGGCTTGGTAAACTATTTTGTTTCTTTTTAAAAAACGAATGTTAGCCAATGCTATATAGTTGCCCTAATTATAACTGAAATGTGGAACATTGTCAATATATTGTGCTTTCATGGTTCTTTCTGATTTCCATGATAAATTACCTACCCAACATTATGAGGTTTTTAATTATATTTGTGGATGTGCTAGTCTTTCCACAACCGACTTGACCAGTTAAATGAAATTACATGTATGGACTTGATTACTATGATCGGTATTCTCTTCTCTTTTCGTGTAGCTAATGGTATTCGGAAGACCTCGTCTCGGGTTTTCTCGTTCTAAAAATAGTTGGCTGCAACAGAAATACTCCAGCATCACAACTTCCGTTCGTTATAGTCAGAAATGAGAAGTGGCGAGGTTAAAACGATGAAATTGAGCGATGTGAAGTAATTATTGCGCACCAAATAGCGATGCATTTAATCCACGAATCATCAGTAGATTTAGAATGACCGTTCGTTTCAGTTGGTATGTGCATTATTGGTGTTTTTTCGATAGGATTTCTCAGCGAGGTGTAGATTTTTTCAACATGTCGCTGGCTGAGTTGCACACCTTGTTCATATATTATGATCGGTGATACGACATTTTTAAAAACGGTTTCTATGCGAGATTTGTGTATTCCATTGAAATATATAAACTCTGAAGTTACATATTTTATCAAAAATACGTCCGAAATACCCAAGGAATTGAACATTTAAAAATACAAGAAGGGGGGTACCGGAAGTCCTGTCCACAAGCACCTGTGTAAACTCTGTGCATGTTAACCGAATTCCGTAGCTGAGCTCATTGGTTAGAAAATACCCGCGTTTCCGCGAAATGAAAACGAAACATGGCATGTTCTAATTTTCAATCTTCTAAACGTTACTGGGTCACCAGTGAAGCGAACTGGCGAGAGCGTCGTTATATAACGAGAGAGAGAGCGGACCTCCTTGAAAACATCCCTCGGAATATCTGAGCTCATTGTTTACAAAATATCCGCGTTTCCGAGAAATGAAACCTGACGCTTATCTATTTTCTGTCAGCTGTTAGACGAGGTCCGTAAATTATGTGTAAATTGTTCATTTGATAAATTTGTAAACTTTTAATTGTTCTTTAATTCTTTTTATTTGAAAATTTAACATAAAGGAATACACCAGGACTACAAAACGCTCACACGCTATTCCCCCCACACCGCGCCTGCTACACATCGTCACCTCTCCCAACCTGCCCAGCTTGACCGCGCCAGGTGGCCCCGGCCACCTGGCCAACTGCTTGACCCGTCTATAAAACCCCGCACTCCAAACTACACTCAAAACTGCACTCCGCTGAACCCCCTATCGGCCCGCACTCAAAACTGCACTCAGTTGAACCCCCTATCTAGCTGCCTTATACTACTAAGGTGTGTTTCTGTTTGTAAGAGGGGATGTAACTTCGCCTATGAAGGCTAATTATATGGTTAAATTTTACTTTTAAAATTCATGAGCTTCCGGGGGGCTTCGCTCCCTGGGCCCCCACCAGGGCTTTTTCCTAGACCCACTGAAGGCCTTAGGGTGGCCCTCAGACCCCCTGCCTCTGGCAAAATACCACGCCACGCCCCCTAACCAGAATGCTTGGATCCGCCCTGCAAATGTGCGTTAATGATGTTTTGCCACCGGGGGGAGGGGGCATTTAAAGTACGTGTGTTCTTTGCATTCGCTACCCATAGGTTTTGCTGCTCGCCAACACATCTGTCAATGCTGATATTTCAAAATTCTTGTATTTAATTCCCAAAAGTTTGATTTTAATCATAATGAAGTATTTTCTTCCGATTTTTTGGTGTTATCTTGGCTACATTAATCATTCAGTTTCGTTTTCCGTTCCGTTCCGTCTTCTGTTCCATTTTCCTTTCCCCCTTTTAGCAACCTCCAAAGTGTTTCAATTGGTCAATATGCCCCCTAATGCGAGATGTAAAAATGATGTATAAATCATTCAATTCTTGTAATGGGTGTTTAATGATAGATTGGTGTTTTCGGTACGTATCCGTATGCATACTTCGCTGCAGACGACCACACCTTTCATTTATGAAACGCCTCAATTCTCGACATCCAGTGTACAAACATTTGGAGCGCCAAATTAACATAAACTCAAATAATTGAAGATATCTTCAATTATTTGAAGATATCATCAATTCATTTGACGCACGCAACAATTGAATTAAAGATCTCTTCAAATAATTAATGATATCTTCAATTTTGAATTATTGCGCGCATTAATTGAATTAATGATAGCATTAATTCTTCAGCTGAATTGATGCGCGCTTTAATTCAATTAATGATCTCTTCAAATGAATTAATGATATCAACAATTGAATTGATGCACGCTACAATTCAATTGAAGAGAGCAATAATTGATATAATGCGCGCATTAAATCAATTGATGAGAGCAATAATTGAATTGATGCGCGCATTAATTCATTTGATGAGAGCAATAATTGATTTAATGCGCGCATTAATTCAACTATTGCTCTCTTCAATTGAATTAATGATATCTTTAATTCATTTGAAGAGAGCAATAATTCTTTTAGAGAGAGCAACTATATAATTAAAGATATCTTCAATTCAACATATCCACAATTGAATTATGATCTCTTTAATGGAATTGCTGCTCTCTTTAAAAGAATAGATGCGCGCATTAATTCCTTATACAAAAGCATTGTAAATGATTTAAAGATATCTTCAATTGAATTAAAGAGATCATCAAATTATTTATACCGAGCTCTAAATTAATTATTTCTTGCAATATTTCTACTAAATTGATGCTCTCATCAAATGAGTTGAAGAGAGCAATAATTGAAATAATGCGCGCATCAAATCTATTATTGCTCTCATTAATTGAATTAATGCGCACATCAATTGAATTGAAGAGAGCAATAATTGAATTAATGCGCGCATTAAATCAATTATTGCTCTCATTAATTCAATTGATGCGCGCATTAATTCAATTGATGAGAGCAATAATTGAATTGAAGCGCGCATTAGTTCATTTGATGAGAGCAATAATTGATTTAATGCGCGCATTAATTCAATTAAAGAGAGCAATACTTGAATTGATGATATCTTCAAATAATTGAAGATATCTTCAATTATTTAAGTTTATGTTGATTTGGCGCTCCATACAAACACCTCTATTATTCTCGGGTGTTGCTAAACGCGGAACGGAAGACGGAACGGAATCGAATTTAAGAAATTAGAATGATTAATGTATGTACAATGTAGATAAGATAACGCCAATTCGTGGGGAAATGATTCATTTTGATTAAAATCAACAATTTGGATATTGTTTACAAGCGAAAAAACAACTCTTAAAATTTTGCATCATAAATTGATTAAGCGAGATAAGTTAAACGTTTGTATAAGAATTTACAAAGATTTTTACAGGAATTTTGAAATTTCTCCATTGACAGAGGTTTTAGCGGGCAGTTCTCTACCCATAGGTGTCACTGCTCGCTAACACCTCTGTCAATGGCGAAATGGAAAAGAACACACGTGTTTTATAACACCCCTCCCCCCTACCGTGACTGAACGTCATTAACGCACATGTACATGAATTTACACATAAACCGTGTATGTGTCTATACAGGGAGTGTAATATGTATAAAACAACGAGTAAATTCATGATCTTATTAAGTCAAGAAGTTAAACATCTTGTGTTTGATTTATTATTTTGTAACTAACAGAGAATTAATTACCACAACACTCCAATCCGAAATAGGCAGTTCATTTCTAAACTAAATACTTGTATAGCTTAACATTTAGATCAAAATGAAATGACTTTGAATTCCATTCAAGCATACATTCTGTGTTAGCCTTTTAGCTATTTAATATATTATGAAATAAATATGTTAATTACTCATACTACATTGTATGGATCGTAAATTTCATGTTTTCATTGGTTCTGTTTAAATCTTTCTTTCCCGCTGTATCTCTTCAGTTTCAACACTAATCCGCAGGATATCGGTAAATGTACGAACTTCACATAGATTCATCCCAAATGAAATGTTATAAAGTTGACAACGATTGAAATAAAATTGTAGACGTTTTCTCGTTTAATCAGTGACTCATAATATTGTCTGTCTTCTGAAACAAACGTACTAATTTGTGGCCAGTTACAACATCCGACACCAGTAATAAACTTCATCTTTACTAGCCATGGGTTTTGGGTCAACTGTGCCTTTGTGGACGGATATTCTTGGCTAGCGAACAGAATAATTATAGAGTAAATCAAATGAAGTTATAGTATAGCTTTTGAACTTATCATACCCCCCTGAACTTCGTTCGGGGGGGGGGGGGGGTATATAGGAGTCACTCTGTCTGTCTGTCCGTCAGTCCGTCTGTCTGTGCAGATTTGTGTCCGGGCCGTAACTTTTTTGTTCTTTGACTTAGACATACCATATTTGGCACACAAGTGGATCACCATGAGACGATATGTCGAGCACCTTCATGACCTCTATATGACCGTGACCTCAAGGTCAAAATTAAAGGTTTTTACAACGGATTCGTGTCCGGGCCATAACTTCGTTGTTCTTTGATATAGGCATACCATATTTGACACATGAGTGTATCACCATGAGACGATGTGTCGGGTACCTTCATGACCTCTACATGACCTTGAACTTTGACCTCAAAGTCAAAAGTGATTATAGGGTTTTGACATAGTCATACCATAAGACATGGGTGTATCACCATGAGACTATGTGTCATGTACATTCATAACCTCTTTATGACCTTGACCTTTGATCTCAAGGTCAAAATTATAGGTTTATGCCATGGATTTGTGTTCGGACTATATCTTCCTTTTTCTTCTACAAAGGCATACCATATTTTTACACTCAGGAAAGATGTAATTTATACCTATTCACAACACCCTTTGGGAAATTGGGGTAAGCGGGGGATATTCTTAATGACCATTGCTCACAGTACCTCTTGTTTTATTTTTCATTGAGAGGGAGATCGATAGCTACATGTACATGTAGGCTAGACACGTAACATTTTTTTAGAAGGGGGGGGGGCGGGTCCTAACCTTGATCAGACGAAAATTCAACATGTAAATAAAGAAAAATGGGGAAATAAAATATATTAAAAAGAAAGGGAATGGGTAAATAATCAGAAAAAAATACAAATAACAACAATACCATGGTATTGTTAATAAATCTGTCTACAAGATCAGGAATATAAATAGAAGTAAAATGCAAATCGTCAAATTATTTTTGTCCATAACGGATCTCCGTAACTAAAGACAGAAACATCACCATTTCTTCACAGAGGTGGGAGAGGATTACCAATACCCTACCACAAAAATTTCAGTCCCCGGGGTAGGGGTCTTCGATGATTCCGAACACGATGTTTATTCACTAAGTGTAATGCATTATGCATAAACATTGGAGGGGCGGATCTCCGTAGCTAGAGAGAGTAACATCACCATTTCTTCACAATGGTGGGAGAGGACCACTAATACCCTACTACAAAAATTTCAGTCCCCGGGGTAGGGGTCTTCGATGATTCCGAACCCGATGTTTATTCACTAAGTGTAATGCGTTATGCATAAACATTGGAGGGGCGCATCTCCGTAACTGGAGAGAGTAACATCACCATTTCTGCACAGTGGTGGGAGAGGACCACTAATACTCTACTACAAAAATTTCAGTCCCTGGGGTAGGTGTCTTCGATGATTCCGAACCCGATGTTTATTCACTAAGTGTAATGCGTTATGCATAAAACTTGGAGGGAATGATCTCTGTAGCTAGAGAGAGTAACATCACCATTTCTTCACAATGGTGGGAGAGGACCACTATTACCCTACTACAAAAATTTCAGTCCCCGGGGTAGGGGTCTTCGATGATTCCGAACCCGATGTTTGTTCACTAAGTGTAATGCATTATGCATAAACAATGGAGGGGCGGATCTCCGTAACTAGAGAGAGAGTAACATCACCATTTCTTCACAGTGGTGGGAGAGGACCACTAATACCCTACTACAAAAATTTCAGTCCCCGGGGTAGGAGTCTTCGATGATTCCGAACCCGATGTTTATTCACTAGGTGTAATGCGTTATGCATACACATTGGAGGGGCGGATCTCTGTAACTAGACAGAGTAACATCACCATTTCCTCACAGTGGTGGTAGAGGACCACTAATACTCTACTACAAAAATTTCAGTCCCTGGGGTAGGGGTCTTCGATGATTCCGAACCCGATGTTTATTCACTAAGTGTAATGCATTATGCATAAACATTGGAGGGGCAAATCTCCGTAACTGGAGAGAGTAACATCATCATTTCTTCACAGTGGTGGGAGAGGACCACTAATACTCTACTACAAAAATTTCAGTCCCCGGGGTAGGTGTCTTCGATGATTCCGAACCCGATGTTTATTCACTAAGTGTACAATCTACACTTGTGTAGCGATAGTAGATGAGCGGATCAAAGGATCTAATTTTAATTAGATTGCTAAGTGTAATGCATTATGCATAAACATTGGAGGGGCGGATATCCGTAACTAGAGAGAGTAACATCACCATTTCTTCACAGTGGTGGGAGAGGACCACTAATACCCTACTACAAAAATTTCAGTCCCCGGGGTAGGGGTCTTCGATGATTCCGAACCCGATGTTTATTCACTAAGTATAATGCATTATGCATAAACATTGGAGGGGTGGATCTTCGTAACTAGAGAGAGTAACATCACCATTTCTTCACAGTGGTGGATCTCCGTAACTAGAGAGATTACCATCACCATTTCTTCACAGTGTTTGGGGTTGGTAACTGGCACCCCATCCTTATAATTCCAGTGTGGTGTTGTTTTATGCATATAGAAATTTGAATTGCGAACTGCGTTCTGGAATGCAATTCACTATTGAATTGCGGATAGTGAACTGCGAACTGCGTTCCAAAATCTGAAAGCCCATGATCCAAATCAGTGTATTGTACAGAAAATGAACTCTAGTTCTTATGTTAAATTTTTATATCAAATTTTGAAGGAAAAGTAGTTCATAGTCCCACAACTCAAAAGAGAGAAGTGGGAAGCTTATCTCAGTGAAACTATTTCAGAAAAATGTTGGGAATTTCATTATATGAATGCATCTTTATGCACAAAAGAAGCAAAATTAATTTATCTTCAATATCGTATTCGTATGTGTTATATACACTGTAGCCACAAACTCTTTCCTTCGCAAACTTAAACTTGTAGATAATGACTTGTGTTCATTTTGCAAAAGTGAAAGAGAAACAGTCACTCATATTTTGTATGACTGTGTGTATGTATCTGCCTTCTGGAGAGATTTTGTGAAATGGTACAATGCATTTGTCAAATTAAAGGTTATAAAATCACAAAAAAGAAGTGTGTTACTAGGCAATATTGATGGAAGTTGTTTGGAAAATTTTCTTCTTTTGTTAGCAAAAAAGCACATTTAAATACTATAGAAATTTAGAAAAATATTGTCAAAATGTATTTCATAGCAAATCCAAAATGCTTGGTAAATGGGCATTGTATGATAATATAATGGACAAGTAGTTTGTTGAAAATCAAAATACATTTATATGAAAAATAAAATAATTACCTTTATCTTTGAATGTCTATGTGTATATATGTATGTATATATATATATATATTATACATGTATAGATCATATATACAATTCACTGTTATTGTTAATACAGAAGGTGCACAGAGTAATTACAAGTGTGAATGAGCGAGTGTAGATTACAGTTTGAATGTTATATGTATAAATGTGTTGAAAATACAAAAATAAAACATTTTTTTTAAAAAGTAGGTAGGTAGGTAGATAGATAGGTATAGATAGGTAGGTAGATAGGTATAGGTAGGTTGGTAGGTATAGGTAGGTAGATAGGTATAGGTAGGTAGGTAGGTAGGTATAGGTAGGTAGATAGGTATAGGTAGGTAGGTATAGGTAGGTAAGTAGGTATAGGTAGGTAGATAGGTATAGGTAGGTAGATAGGTAGGTAGGTAGCTATAGGTAGGTAGGTAGATAGGTATAGGTAGGTAGATAGGTATAGGTAGGTAGATAGGTATAGGTAGGTAGGTATATAGGTATAGGTAGGTAGGTAGGTAGGTATAGGTAGGTAGATAGGTATAGGTAGGTAGGTAGGTATAGGTAGGTAGATAGGTATAGGTAGGTAGGTAGGTATAAATAGGTAGGTAGATATGTATAGGTAGGTAGGTAGGTAGGTATAGGTAGGTAGGTAGATAGGTATAGGTAGGTAGATAGGTATAGGTAGGTAGATAGGTATAGGTAGGTAGATAGGTATAGGTAGGTAGGTAGGTATAGGTAGGTCGGTAGGTAGGTAGGTATAGGTAGGTAGGTAGGTAGATAGGTATAGGTAGGTAGATAGGTATAGGTAGGTAGGTAGGTATAGGTAGGTAGGTAGATAGGTATAGGTAGGTAGGTAGGTATAGGTAGGTAGGTAGGTATAGGTAGGTAGGTAGATAGGTATAGGTAGGTAGATAGGTATAGGTAGGTAGGTAGGTATAGGTAGGTAGGTAGATAGGTATAGGTAGGTAGATAGGTATAGGTAGGTAGGTACAGTACACGACACGAGTTTTATGCGTGTTCCACGCAACGCGGTGGAACAAATTTGCCCCAAACACGGTGGACCTTTAAAATTGTCGGCACCTTTGAAGTCCTATTTTTCCGCGCGAGCTAGACATTGAAGTCCACGGAGGATCTCCGTGGATGCCACCGCGCATCTCCGTGGATGTCACCTGTACCTCCGTCGATGCCACCGTGTACCTCCGTGTGATAAAACAAAGAAATAATTTCCGAAATGATTCACCCAAAAAACCTTTTCGCTTGGCCAGCATGCATGCCCCCACCCCATTACTTATTTAGAAATTAGCTATAAATCATTCAATTCTTGTAATTGTTGTTTAATGATACGTTGGTGTTTTCGGTACATATCCGTATGTAGACTTCCCAGCAGACGTTCACACCTTTTTATGAAACGCCCAAATTCTCGACATCCTGTATATAAACACCCGTGTTATTCCTACCACTCGTCGGTACATTGTTTCACGGCACGTGCATGCAGCACAACTTCACCAAATAAAAGAAGGGTCATGAACAACGACAATCACATGCCAGTAATTTCAATTTGATAAACAGCAGTTCAAAGAAATGTGTACCATAAGCAATAGTTTATTTTTACGTAAATTTTTCATTGTAATTAGGAATATGTGATTAAGGTCAGCTATATACAAGTACATGTTTACATTGGATATGAATTTCATTATGTACTCAACGTGACCAAAGAATCAAATTTTTATCACCTAAACAAATAAATATTGAAAATATCTTTACTTTTAAACAAACCTTTAGAAAACTCCGTACTTTCATTAAGAAAATAATAAAATAAAATGTGCTCCCCTACCTAGAATACCCATACTTCACATTAATAATAACACAGTTTTTTTAGTTTTTTTTTTTTCTAACTTGATAAATACTTTATTACACGCATGTATTATTTACTAAATGTATATATAACAGCTTTTTGTCTTATATTTTTGTATACCATTGCATAATGGTGATGAGATCCAATAAATTGAATTGAGTACATGTAGTCTTGAAATATTACAAAGTAAAGAGTTGACAACGATTGAAATAAAAATGCAGACGTTTTCTCGTTTATTCAGTAACTCAATAACTTGTGCGTCTTCTGAATGACAGTTGTAAAACAAACGTACTAGGTTTTGGTCAGTTATAACATAATATGGGGGTAAAATTCATCTACCGGTAATCTCCGCTAGCAATGGGTTTTGAGTCAACTGTGCCTTCGTGGACGAATAATCTCGGCTAGCGAAGATGGGGAAAAAAGCCTAGATAGTCCGCTTGCATTAACATGTATTATGAAGGTGCAATCGAAGAATTATCCAGTAAATCCAATGATGTTGCAGTATATATAGCATGTATTTATTTCATTTTTGACTGAGAGGGAGATAGACAGCTAAGCACGTAACATCGTTTTAGAAGGGGGGGGGGGGAGACTCATTCATTAGTCCTAACCCGGACCAGCCAAAAAATTTAACATTGAAAGAAAACAAAATGGGAAATAAAAAAAATATCACAATGAAAGGGGATGGATAATTAATCAGAAAGAAATTGTACTTTCAAGATTTATACTGAACGTATTAAACTTCCCGTATCTGCATACATTCATGAATATTATAATCAATGATTACCAATGCTCTCTCTCTCTCTCTTTTTCTCTCTCTCTCTCATTATCTAATGCATCTAAAGATTAAATTAAAGATTTTAATAATTGATAGCGTATATGAACAAAAGCAAATAATCGTTAAGTCATTTCTGTTTATATGTATATTAGTTTTTTTTTCATGAACTAGTTGCATTTGACACCGAGGATTTACATCCTTAAATATTGATTACAAGCACGTAGAATCGGAGAGGGTGTACTTTGAAAACTTGAAAGGTTTTCGTAATCGGACAATTTAAGCACCAATTTTTTTGTTATTTTATTGCTTATCAAGAAATTTACACAACTTAACCGGCAACATACCCCTTCTGATACATTGAAAAATATAAGTAATGTTAGCACGGGGCTCTATAAAGTTCAATCTGCAGTTTGGTCATACTTCGTCATTCAATAACTTATTCAAAATAAAAAAAAATGTTTGTCGGGTTAGCGGTACTATGATGTATGACTATAACAATGACCTGTGTAAAACTTGTACATTCCTTGCAAATTCGAAGGGGTTTTCGCCTCAGTAGAACAATGGGGGTCAGCTAATCCGTGTATTTGAAATCAACAGAAGTGCTTAGCTTCTTGCGGAAAGTGTGAAATATATTGGGTCGGCGCAAGATACCCGTGATCTTAGACTAGAACTGATATCGCGCCGACCCAATATATTTCACACTTTTCATGAGAAGTCAAAACCCAAACTAGTTAACCGTAATTTAGTTATACTGTGACAAAACCCTAGGAATTTGTATGGTATATACTTATTATACAAAAATCATTGCATTATCCAGACACTCCCGATGAACATTTTTTTTAATGAAAACCTCTATCAAAGTACATCGAACATAAGTCTCGGTCAAATGTAATTAACTCTGGATTTTAAAAATAAATCATTCGATGATTTGTATTTTTGCTTCTATTAATTACGTAATAAATTAATTCCAATTTGTTAATCATCGACAATGCTCTAATTTCTATATTGGATCAAGTTATATTTGTCAAGATGCATATCAACACAATATGATGGAGGTAATTATGTTAAACAGCGCATTTGTCAGAGAGAGAGAGAGAGAGAGAGAGAGAGAGAGAGAGAGAGCACATCGGTAATTATTAAATATCCCTATCACATGTTGTACATGTATGTTTTTCATTTACTGAATATACTAATTCTCATTCAAAACAGGAATTGCCTGCAAGTACGCATTATTTAAACATAGAATTTAAGAATATTTTAAAGAAGAAAGAAGATTAAAAGAAAAAAAATTCAAACTCAGGTTTTCTTAAAAACATAATATGTAGTGTTTGGTATCGTTGGAATCGGTTCAATATGCTGAAAAACAATATAAGTATCAGGGGGGAAATTATTGACATTTTTTCTTTTTCTTAAAATTCCACCCTTATCTTGATTATTTGGCCTGCGGCACATTTTCACATCTCCTGCAAGGCGCCCGTGGCCAGAACAAAGCTCTTAGCAGCTGTGTGTATTCGCAAATAACACACACCGTGGAACACGGAGGACACGGTGTATCTCCGTGGATTTTCCACCGTGGTCTTTCCACGGTGGGGTATATAAAACTCGTGTCGTGTACTGTAGGTATAGGTAGGTAGGTAGGTTGGTATAGGTAGGTAAATAAGTATAGGTAGGTAGATAGGTATAGGTAGGTAGATAGGTATAGGTAGGTAGATAGATAGGTATAGGTAGGTAGATAGGTATAGGTAGGTAGGTAGGTAGGTAGGTATAGGTAGGTAGATAGGTATAGGTAGGTAGGTAGATAGGTATAGGTAGGTAGGTAGGTAGGTAGGTATAGGTAGGTATAGGTAGGTAGATAGGTATAGGTAGGTAGGTAAATAGGTATAGGTAGGTAGATAGGTATAGGTAGGTAGGTATAGGTAGGTAGGTAGGTATAGGTAGGTAGATAGGTATAGGTAGGTAGATATGTATATGTAAGTAGGTTGGTATAGGTAGGTAGATAGGTAGGTAGGTAGATAGGTATAGGTAGGTAGATAGGTATAGGTAGGTAGATAGGTATAGGTAGGTAGGTAGATAGGTATAGGTAGGTAGGTAGGTAGATAGGTATAGGTAGATAGGTAGGTAGGTAGATAGGTATAGGTAGGTAGGTAGATAGGTATAGGTAGATAGGTATAGGTATAGGTAGGTAGGTATAGGTAGATAGGTATAGGTAGGTAGGTAGAGAGGTAGATAGGTAAGTAAATCCCCCCATAAACTAAAATTTATTTCATAGCTTGCATAGGAGGGGATGAAAGCGGGGGTGTCCCTCTAGAGCGAGACTTCAAGAGGGTGTTATGGCTCTAGAGTGAGTCTTCCCCCTGGAGGGGGGGGGGGGTAAGGTTTATTCTATAGCACGTCTGCTGGGGGAGGCTCACTCTAGAGCGAGACTACGGGGGGGAAGGATCACTCTAGAGCCAGACTTCCGCAGGGGGGAAGGCTCACTCTAGAGCCAGACTTCCGCGGGGGGAAGGCTGGCTCTGAGGGGAAGTCTTGCTCTAGAGTGAACCTCCCCCCTGGGGGAAGGCTCACTCTAGAGCCAGACTTCCGGGGGGAAGTCTCACTATGGGGGGACGTCTGGCTCTATAACACCGGCCCGTGTAAGTTTAGTTCCGGTCATAATCACACTTTTATTAACATGAAATGCACATGTTTACGCACATTTCTTGTGGGTTTTATTTCTTTCATCGGGATATACAATAATCAAAGACGAATATCATTAGAACCGGAATATCTATACGTCTAGTTTTGTGTTTTCAAAATTTGTCAGATCAACAGGCGTTTATTCTTGTTTTATTACGGAGGTTTGATCTCCAAATCAAATGATTGTAAACTGGAGGTGTGAAACCTGTATATATGTAGATAGAGTTGTTACATGACTCCTTCTACAATATGTACCGACACAAACCCATATTATTATTGGATGTACATGTACTGATCTACATGTAGGAATGAGACTTCTTGAACTAACTTTGGATTTTTATAACTAACTATTCTATTTTTACAAATCTAGACTATATACTCAAATGTATGCAATGCTTTTCTTTTTTATTGAACAATGTCATCATATATCTTTAATGATCAAATCATTTCATACTGGTTACTTAAGATATTGAGTAAGTGAGAGAGAGAGAGAGAGAGAGAGAGAGAGAGAGAGAGAGAGATGGTACTAGTCCTGTACATGCATGCTACTAAGAATGATGCATGTACACTTAAAGCACTAGATAGTAGTTTGTTAAAATAATGATATTTTCATATTAAAGATATTTTAAATTGAAATTTGTCAAGATATAAAATGAAACAAATCAAACATGCAATCATTTCATGTGATTAACAAAAAGGCGATCAAGGCCTCCATTGAAAATGATATTGGAATTGTACAAGAATTTCAAATATTCATTCGCATTAAACAATTCAGCATCTAACCACAGCTAAATATTCTCTACAGAGATACCTATAGTTATCCCCGCCCCCCGTTCTCATCTATCGCGGCCGACGACAATATATTCCAATGATCTATTGTCTCCGACGACAGTGTGTGCCGTGATGCAAAAAATATGCCTTGTCTCGGCGCATATCATCGTCTGCGACAATATGTAGTAAATGTACCAACGGACAATATGTACCGAGAGGGTACGTGCATATCGTCGCCGAGGACGATATGTTCTAAACGACAATATGTACCATCATATATAGTGTGTACTAACTGTGGAATTACAGAAATCTTAAACTTTAAAATTCATACATAGTTACACTAAGCATACTGATAGTTTAACTTTATCATTAGCTTATATCATCGTAAAACTTGTATAAATCAATCGATTTAATTAATTGATAGTACAGAAACCTACAAGGGCTACAATAATAAATCGTCGTTTTCTTTCTTTGTACTTTAAATGCATGAATAAACTTTCGTTCGGTAAGTTAACTTTCTAGAAATTATATTGGTCTACTTGACAAGTTTTGAATGGAAAGTGATTTCTTATATTTAAAACAGCATCAAAAACACACTGGCGGAATGAGGAGAGGAGAGCTCATATAAAGAAATATATCATGTGACCAATATTTACATATTTTTCTTATAATTTCGAGATAATTATCTTGTAATAACGAGAAAAGATCACGTGATTACGAGATAGGAGAACGTAAATTTATTTTTTATATGATACTAATAGGCTTTCGTAAATATATGTATGTAAGTGCAAAAAAAAATTAAAAAAATAAATAAATAAAAAAAATAAATAAAAGAAAGATTAAATAATGCATGACTCATTCATGGCCATATACAATGTATTACACATGTCAAGAAGTGGTTGTCATCGATATCTGTTTGAATTCTTTTGTCGTAAGATGTGACTCTGGATGAGAGAGAGAGAGAGAGAGAGAGAGAGAGAGAGAGAGAGAGAGAGAGAGAGAGAGAGAGAGAAGAGAGAGTAATTGTTTTGTATGTACCTGTAAAACTAAGCGCGGGTATTCAATGAGGATCTCCCACTCCCCTCTTACATGGATACCAGATAAGAGTTGTTCAAATATTGCTGTGTGATATTTCGCAATAGCCCGACTTAAACAACATCACAACATCACAATGTGCGAGAGGTGGGTCCTGTTTCTTTGGATTTCTTGTCAGATTATCTGTATCATCTCCGGTAAGACAGTTTTACACCATTCTAATTAAAATCACCTCGGTACGTTCCGTTGACATATTTAAGTACCTCACGAATTTCACAAAAAGTACCCCTGTAATCTTAAGAATAAGATTTCCAGAGACTTCCTCTATATTAAATCCCTGTATAAAACTTTCACCCCAATTGCGGCCCCACCCTGACCCCAGGGCACAGTAACCTTGACTTCGTGAGGATGACGCGTAACCCTCATTATTTTATTTTCAATAAATTTCCCTATACAAAAAACATGTATGTGTATTCCTTTTAGAACAAATAACTGACCCCCCCCCTCCCCCGTGACATGATGACATAATGGCGTTTTATCTCCTTATCACATTGAATTAAGATTTGTTTTGTATGAATATAAATGTTAAGAAATAGATTAGAATTCAGATTATTAAAGAAATAAAGCTGACAGCGGACTTTATACAACGTACGGCAGGGCTGGAACAGTTAAAACTTGCTATCCGTGGTTTATAAAGTGATGAAGTGTCTTGTATATAGCGGATTTTCAATGTTTGATTAAAAATATCATTTTTTTTTTTAATTTTCCCTCCCCCGCCTACAGTTTACTTTCACTTTCCGAATAAAATCCTGGTAGACAAGCATACAGATCTATTACGCGCCTGGTTTATCAGCTGATGATATTGTGGGCAGGGTAAGATAAAGCCAGCATTTGTAAAACTTTAAATTCCGCACCTATTAACACCAACAAGGTAACTAAAATGCGAATTATCATATAATGTTTTTATCAAATATTTATCAATCTCACTGCCCGTCTGAACGTGTTTTGATACTGGACTACTGAGCAGGGATTTATTTTGCATCAGTGTTAAAATATAATCCCCACTTTAGTCGATTGACCTTGCGGAGGAAAAACATCCCTGTCGAGAAGTTGACGTAATTTCTTTTCATGACAGAACTTCTATTTAAGGAGGAATGACACATTAAAGAAATCTGATACGGATAAAAAGTGAAGGTTATGTGCAGTAATGATTCGAAATTGAAAATTTACTTCATTTAGTGAAGAAAAGAAACGGGACTGATTCACAATTTCCCCCCAAATTTTCTTTTTCACGTTTAATGATCAAAATCTACTGTTTAATGTGTTTAAAAGGGTTCACATAAAAATTAAGGTAATATACATTATCAAAGAAGCTCATTTTAGAGAGTTTATCATTTGTTTTGTAAACAAAGATTGCGGTATGTTATTGTTTATGAAATTTTCAAAAGAAATGGATATAGATCTAAGTTTATTATATCTTTCAGATTTCGAGAATGTTTGGGGTAAATGTGTCATCTAAAAGTTAAAATTTGTGAATATACAAAATTAAGATGCTTTATATTACAAAATCAATATTTTACTTGTTTGTTTGTATACATAAAAAGACTCGAGTCTTTGTTTACATAACACAGATTTAAGGCTAAAATATTGCTTTAATTCTTGCATTCAGAAGGTCAAAATTTTGGCTGTCAATATTAAATGAGTTGTGATTTTAATGTTTACCATCAAAAATGAAAAATATTTTTATCAAAAATCGTGAACCAGTCCCTTTAAAGCAGGTAATCGAATTTTGTTTTAAAACCAAATATGTATGAATAGAATTTACCTAGCTAGACAATTACATTTAAAAGGAGTTTGTACACTCAATCAATGTATCATTGAGTTTGTACACTCACTCGATATCTCACTGAGACGAGTTTGTACACTTACCCAATGTCTCATTGATTTGTACACTATCTGGATATCTCATTGAGTTTGTACACTCACTGAACGTATCATTGAGTTTTTACACTCACTCGATATCTCATTGAAATTTTACACTCACTCGATATCTCATTGAGTTTGTACACTATCTGGATTTCTCAATGAGTTTGTATACTTACTGTACGTATCATTGAGTTTGTACACTCACTCGATATCTCATTGAGTTTGTACACTAATAGTGTAACGCGGCTCGATAGGGAGGTCAAATGAGTGCACTTGACCCGCCTATCTGTTTTTAGAGTGCAGGAGTCGATTGGGGGTTCAATTGATTGCAGTTTTGAGTGCAGTCGATAGTGCATCAAGTTGGCCGGCGGCCACGTGTGGTCGAGTGAGAGCGTTAAGGTGACGTCATCAATACAGGGAATAGAGCTACATTTTATTTTCTAAAGTTTTATCAGTGTTTGGAAGAATAAAACCATTTTTTAAAAAAAGTTAACACCTTAAATGAACAATTTGAGCAATAAACTGAACACAATTTTTAAAGTCCATAGAACGGGGTACGTTCGCTTTGACTTCTTGGAAAAGCGGCTATTTTCTGTAAGTCGTTTTGTAAAATAGGTATTTAGGTGACCGATCAATATTGTGACCGGTGGATTCCATATTTCCATTTATAAACCAACTATATGTCCTACCTTTTAAGAATGAAAAAAAGGTACAGTCCTACACCAGATGTGTAATCAAAAAGTGTGCGCCCTACCTAATAAATAAATATACATACATGCAGAGTTAAACAACATTTTTCTTCATTTTAAAAATCTCTGGAGTTCTTCAAAATTATTACTTAAATTTGTCTCTCAAGTTATATCAGCTGAGGGATTCAAACTCCTGAAAAACTTTTGTTTACTTTGCCATGTTTGTTCGGTAATTTGTCTAGTGAAGTTATATACAAATCTCATTATTTTCATCTTATTATTTTCTTTTTGTTAAAGTTCTACATTTGCATATTTTTAATTACTGTGTTACTGATTTGTTGTCTCGGGTACTTACAAGTACTAATCACATCTCAGTATTCTCTATGAAAGGTGAAGATAACGAAAAGTGACCAATCTCATAACTCCTATAAGCAATACAAAGTAGATAGTTGGGCAAACACGGACCCCTGGACACACCAGAGGTGGGATCAGTTGTCTAGGAGGAGTCAGCATCCCCTGTCGACCCGTCACACTCGCCGTGAGCCCTAGGTCCTGATCAGGTAAACGGAGTTATCCGTAGTCAAAATCAGTGTGCCATGAACGGTCTACATGTAACACTCGATAGGAAACAATTCAGATAGATTTGACCCAATGATAGGTTGTAATGGCAAACTATCAAATTATTAAAGATGTGTTTAGACTTTAGTCTTAATTTTGTTACTTTCAATATTAAATTTTTTTTAAAAGTCCAGTATTTTATTACAAATTGCCTCTCGTATATTCACTTAGACATGAAATAAAGCATGCACACAATTCAGTATTATTGTTTAAAAGCTAGTTGAATTAAAAGTTTTTAAGACTCTATAATATTTTTTGTTCATTGATACATTTTCAAAAAATATAGCTGTCCTATCAGTATTGACAATAAAAAAGTTGGGGTCCTATCAATATGTAAGTCAAAATAAATGTGTGTCCTATTGCATTTTGCACCGGCCCCAACCCCCCAAATAAATTTTTGACAGGTCCCTTACACAATGAGCTCAGATATTCGGCAGTTTTATAAAAATGAATTCGTTCAATATGCAAAGAGTTTATCATTGTTTTATATGATAAAAACATTTGTTTTCTTAAAGTTTACACATTCATTAAATGAACTATTTGAGCAATGGGTTGGAGGTAGGAACGGGGGATGGGGGGGGGGGGGGGGGGGGGTCACCTTCCTCTATTTAGGACAGTCAGCAATCCAATGGCCCACTTGGCCACACTTACAGCACGGGTCGCGCTGTTTACTCTTCTTGGTGGTTTTCTGAGGGCAATCTGACGACCAATGCCCCGTTTCCCCACAGGTGAAGCAGGCGTTGCTGGTGGGTTCCTCACGGCGTTTGGCTGCTGTTATTTCCTCCGTGTGATTCGTGATTTCGTTGATCAATACGTTGATCCGGTTTACTATACCGTCCATTGTGGTGGTGATGAATATTATAAAGTCTTTTAAACCTTTAATTCAACTATCTTTTAAACAATAATTGTCGCTTTTCCAAGAAGCCAAAGCGAAAGTACCCCGTTCTGTGGACTGTATTGCTCAAATTGTTCATATAAGATGTAAACTTTAAAAAATTGTTTTTATTGTTTCAAACACCGAAAAAACTTAAGAAAAAATGTAGCTCTATTCCCTGTATTCATGAGATCACCTCAACGCCCTAGCTCAACCGCACGTGGCCGCCGGTCAACCTGACTCCCTAACATCTGCATTATCGACCGCACTCAAAAACTGCACTCAGTTGAACCCCCTATCGACTCCTGCACTCTAAAAACCGATAGGCGGGTAAAGTGCACTCATTTAACCTCCCTATCGAGTATCATTGAGTTTGTACACTAGCTGGATCTCTCATTGAGTTTGTACATCTACTGGATATATCATTGAGTTTGTACACTCACAAGATGTATAATTGAGTTTGTACACTTCCTAGATGTATCATTGAGTTTGTAGACAAGCTGGATATGTCATTGATTTTGTACACTAGCTGGATCTGTCATTGAGTTTGTACACTCATTCCATGGCTCATTGAGTTTGTATATTAGCTGAATGTATCATTGAGTTTGTACAATCACTCGATATCTCATTGAGTTTGTACACTCACTGGATGTTTCATTGAGTTTGTACACTTACTCGATATCTCATTGAGTTTGTACACTCACTGGATGTCTCATTGAGTTTGTACACTCACTGGATGTTTCATTGAGTTTGTACACTTACTCGATATCTCATTGAGTTTGTACACTCACTGGATGTCTCATTGAGTTTGTACACTCACTGGATGTCTCATTGAGTTTGTACACTCACTCGATCTCTCATTGAGTTTGTACACTCACTCGATATCTCATTGAGTTTTTACACTCACTCGATATCTCATTGAGTTTTTACACTCACTAGATGTCTCACTGAGTTTGTACACTCACTCGATGTCTCACTGAGTTTGTGCACTCACTCGATGTATCACTGAGTTTGTACACTCACTTGATGTCTCATTGAGTTTGTACACTCTGAAATACCAATAGCAAATATAGAGCACAACTGAACAGCTATAGAACACAACTAGACAATTATAGAACACAACTAGACAATTATAGAACACAACTAGACAATTATAGAACACAACTAGACAATTATAGAACACAACTAGACAGTTATAGAACACAACTAGACAATTATAGAACACAACTAGACAATATAAACATTTTCAGAATACGAATGAAGGAATATAGAATAAATTATAGATATAATATTATCATAATAGTACAAATAAAAAAATTTACCATGCACATAAATGGAAATTTATGGAATACAGATAGAAAAAAATAAATATTATTCAAAACAACAATCACAGAATACAAATGGACCGTGGACATAGACATTATACATTACGAATGGGCAAACATATAAATTGTAAAATATAATATTTACATTTTCAACTGTATTCTCCTACATAACGCTATTACGAGTAATGTGTATATATCACTGTATAAATCCACTATGGGGTCAACAGAGGTCACGGCTGTGCGTATTAACATCTGTTAAAAGTAGGTAACAGGTACTACGTTTACTAAGGCAATACAACATCTAGCAATCGCTCTCACTACAGAAGTCTATCAATAGATGAAATCAACATCTAGTAATCGCTCTCACTACAGAAGTCTATCAATAGATGAAATCAACATCTAGCAATCGCTCTCACTACAGAAGTCTATCAATAGATGAAATCAACATCTAGCAATCGCTCTCACTACAGAAATCTATCAATAGATGAAATCAACATCTAGCAATCGCTCTCACTACAGAAGTCTATCAATATATGAAATCAACATCTAGCAATCGCTCTCACTACAGAAGTCTATCAATAGATGAAATCAACATCTAGCAATCGCTCTCACTACAGAAGTCTATCAATAGATGAAATCAACATCTAGTAATTGCAACATCTAGTAATCGCTCTCACTACAGAAGTCTATCAATAGATGAAATCAACATCTAGCAATCGCTCTCACTACAGAAGTCTATCAATAGATGAAATCAACATCTAGCAATCGCTCTCACTACAGAAGTCTATCAATAGATGAAATCAACATCTAGCAATCGCTCTCACTACAGAAGTCTATCAATAGATGAAATCAACATCTAGCAATCGCTCTCACTACAGAAGTCTATCAATAGATGAAATCAACATCTAGTAATCGCTCTCACTACAGAAGTCTATCAATAGATGAAATCAACATCTAGTAATCGCTCTCACTACAGAAGTCTATCAATAGATGAAATCAACATCTAGTAATTGCAACATCTAGTAATCGCTCTCACTACAGAAGTCTATCAATAGATGAAATCAACATCTAGCAATCGCTCTCACTACAGAAGTCTATCAATAGATGAAATCAACATCTAGTAATCGCTCTCACTACAGAAGTCTATCAATAGATGAAATCAACATCTAGTAATCGCTCTCACTACAGAAGGCTATCAATAGATGAAATCAACATCACAAAATGTATTCATGGTTTTATTTACATTCCAAGCAGTGGACTTTCATCAATAATTGATAAAAGCATTTCTGTAAACAATGTCTTTAGTTACTAGCCTACTAGGTCTAATGTATGTCTAAAATTTCGTCTGCTACAACTTCACCCTGGTCATCGGTGATGCGGAATTGTACCTACTGCTAGATGATGGCATAAGGCTTTAGCAAAAAGGTCATTCACAGGATGTATGGCCGATAAGTCGTCAAAGTGCATTAAGACCTACACACCGCACTGCCTCCGTGCCACAGCAGTCATAAGGTGATTGATGTCGGTTTTCAAGTTTATGTCGGGACATTGAAGCGAGGCGTCGTTAAAAACATATTACAGAAATTTATGGAGTCAAAAGAAGCATTCAGTTAGCTCATGTTTGTCAACAATTACAAATCCAAATCCAAACGGTCCCTTATATTCATGCACTTCCACATTCTCTGCGTAGTTCAGTTCTTTCCGGAGATTCATCCGTGTCCTCTCTCCTGTCTATAAATGATTTGCCTACACCTGACGACTGCCGCCCTGTTCTTCATGTTCCTCCACCTCAGTCTTCTGTTAACTCCGTAATATCCACAGAATATCTTTCAAAGTCGGTCTTCAACAACTGCGACTTCACTTTTAAACACTTTTGCCTAACTGTAAGTGTAACTCAGCACCCCCCCCCCCCCCGTTGAAATTATAACCCCCATAAAATTAGACATATGGAAGAGTTTTCCATTATATACTCCCGAGTTAATGTATATGTATATGTTGATATCTTGCTTTTTAGCGTCTTAATGATTAAAACAGTTCTTCATTTGATGGAACTAAAATGTTTTGTGTTTTCGTCATTTTGAACAAAGCGTTGTGTAGGTCAACAATGTGAAATGTATGGAAACGTGTTGTTAACACAATTCAGCAATGTTACCGATTAAAAATGCAAATATAAGTAACAAGGTATCATTTTAAAATATTTATCGGGATATACATACGGGTTTATGGAATTTGATCACTTGATCAACCTGTATTTATATTCCGATAAATATTTTAAAATTATACCTTATTTCTTAACAAATGGACAATTATAGAGTGCATGCATAAAAGATCGAATATTGCAACTCTTCACATGTCATAAGAACACACAGAAAAGTTTTATGGAAACTTTACTTTTTTCCACTTTTCAAGGTTTTTGTGATTATTATGAATTTACTTGTGACAACGGGAAATGCATTGATTGGCTACGCCGATGTGACGTCATAGACGACTGCGGGGATGGATCGGACGAAAAAGATGGCATGTGTAGTAAGTCAATGCATTACTCATGGGTGTACATTTCATTACTTATTTATGTTATTTATTTTAATGTTACTATGGGTGGACATATTTGGTTCAAGTTAGACGCTGGTAAATTAAGCAGCAATTTCTAGTTTACGTCAGAGAAACTTTCAATATGCACAAACAACTTTAATTCAGCTGATCAATGATTTTTTAAAATCATTTCTCCTAAACGTATATGTGTAGTTCTACTCACAGGCAACTGAAGTGTGGATAGCTTGTATAGATCTTATGTACATACCCCCCCCCCCCCCTATAGAATGAAATTATTTTAAGACAGAACCAAAAACTTATCCAAAATATGTTAGTTCCCCACCAATCACCCTCATCAGTTGTTTTGATTAGTCAGTTTGTACCTTCTGTAAGCTTTAGAGATGACCACTTCTGTAAGCTTTAGAGATGACCACTTCTGTAAGCTTTAGAGATGACCACTTCTGTAAGCTTTTAGAGATGACCACTTGTGAGATACTAACATATGTAAAGATGTGCAACAAATCGTGCAGACAAACAGGGGCTACCTGCTTCGAGACTGATTCACGGGATATAAACCAACTTTATGGAAGGAATTTCTGCTAATATCTCGCCAGTTCTACTTATGTCTTTCATCTAAATCCCATGTCATCCGCTTTATTTGTCGTATTCTGCCATTTATTTCAGCAGACCCGATCTTTTACGTCCATTGACAGCCTTCAAGGAATTCGTGTGTCGTGTTATCTGATTGGCTCCTCAATCGTCCGACCACCTCGGTCTTTTTCTAAGAAATAAACGAAAATATGCGAAAGAGCTATTTAAAATTTAACAAAGTCGCAGGGTTTTAAAAACGAAAATGACTAATAGAAATATCAACTCAGATTATTTCATGGTAAAAAGCTAGTTTTGGTACATACGTGTAACTTTGTAGAATTAATTATTTGAAGATGATAATCGATCGAAATTAATTAAGTGGAAATGCTTTACCGAGGTATATCTTAGAAAGATGACACAAGTGCAAGCCAATCAATCCGATGACGCGAAACCTAAAGGCACCTGATCCCACTTCTGGTATATCAAGGGTCCGTGTTTGCCTGATCCCACCTCTGGTATATCCAGGGTCCGTGTTTGTCTGATCCCACCTCTGGTATATCCAGGGGTCCGTGTTTGTCTGATCCCACCTCTGGTATATCAAGGGTCCGTGTTTGTCTGATCCCACCTCTGGTATATCAAGGGTCCGTGTTTGTCTGATCCCACCTCTGGTATATCAAGGGTCCGTGTTTGTCTGATCCCACCTTTGGTATATCAAGGGTCCGTGTTTGCCCAACTCTCTATTTTATATTGCTTATAGGAGCTATGGGATTGATCACTATTCGTTATCTTCAACTTTCAATATACTTTCACAAAGCAAATTTCAATCCATCAGGTAAACTGTGTGTGTACGTATTATGTTTCTGTACTCAATGATAGGAGTGCTCATTTATTTCAATTTTCCCACGATACATAATTTCATTTTTCAGCTATTGGATGTGTGTGCGTGTCTGTTTGTGGTGTGCGTGTTTGTGTGCACGTGTGTGGTGTATGTGCAGCTGTATGTGTGTTTTAGAGACAGAAGGGGGTGAAATTATCTACAATTTCGACTGACTAATTCTTTATAGTTTTATGCGTCCATTTTACGGCGGTTAACTCACTGAAAGTGTTCAGTATTGAGCCTTGGAGTTTCCCTGACAGCTCCCAGTGAACCTACTCCGTTTCGAAAATCACGCAACTCAGTTAAGACTCACAGTGCTGTCATCAATGTACTTCTGTCACTGCGCACCATATGACGTCACAATGAAAAAGTACGCCACAACGTACAAGTTCTTCTAGTTGAATCACGAGGAAAGTGTCATAATATTTTGTCGTTATTTACTTTCCTTATCAAGTAATAAGCTGTATACGTAAAAACCGTTTTTGTCAAATGATTATATATTATTCCTTTATAGTATCAAATCACTCTCCATTCCTAATATATAGTATGTACAAAGATGATATTCATATTATATTGTGACCTTGAAATCGCCCCTAATCTAAATGACTGATGCTTTTAAAAATTCCCTCATGTACATAAGTAATCTCATTCTACAGAAACAGTGGTAAAGTTCAGGTTCATCTGCTATAGAAAGCAATATGATCTTTTCTGAAATATATTCGATATATATTTATGCGTTTGATAAGTGCAGGGAACAATTTATGTCTTGTATATTAATGGTATGATATATATAGGATAATGACTGTTGATATGTTGTTAAATTATAGTATATTTAGTTTGAGTATGCATTTGCTCCCAACACTTTTCATGTAAAGGATTTTTTTAGTTCTTTCCGAGTATATCAATAAACATTCAGCTGGTTACTCGCGTGAACCTGAACTTTTGTTCACAAGTAGGGCCTCTTGCTGTTTTCCAAAAATAAAGTATTATGTGATATTAAACTGACGTCACGGGAAATTACCAGGAGGGGAATTTAGGTAGCTCAGTCAGTCAACATATGGGTAGTATCGTTTCGGTGTTTAACTGTAACAAGTGTAATGATACCTGTGAATTTGAGGTGCATCCCATAAACATAGTGAATTTTACTATGGAAGCCCTTAACCTAGTTGCGCAAGGAAACGATCTTTTACCTGCCAGGCGAGTTAAAGATAACGAACAGTGATCAATCTCATAACTCCTATAATAAATGCAAAGAAGTTGGGCAAACACGGATTCCTGGACACACCAGAGGTAGAATCAAGTATTTAGGAGGATTAAGCATTTCCTGTCGACCAGACACACTTCGATCAGGTATACGGAGTAATCCGTATCCAGAATCAGTGTGCCAAGAACGGTCTAACAATCGATTAGAAACACGTCAGACAGCATTGGACCCAATTATAGGCTGTATTGGCTAACAAGATCGTTTTAACGACCATATAATTTGCGAAATGCTAACTTTAAACGACAATGTTGAAACTCCTGTAACATCAACTTGTTTGTCAACAGCCTTATACGATTGAAAAACTGACGTTGACGATGGAGAAGTGATCCCATTTGTCATAAAGTTGAGTTGTTAGTTTTCCAGTTGTTTATTTATCACCTCCATGATATAAAGAGTGTGATGGGATGTACCTTTCACAAAATAAAAAGAATCTACTGTGCGGAGTTATATTTCTTGCAAAAACACGTAGTATATATAATAGCAGACACACGTGGGTGCAATTTTATCATGATACGAAGCATCGAAATAATGTGAAACCATTGACCTGTGAGAAAAAAAGACGGCAATGTTTCTGATTAAAAACTTGCTTTTTGACAGCATGTTAATGAAAATAGATTAATACAAAAACTGAAATGCATTCATGTTCAATGCTCTCTGTGTCAGTGTTGTTCTTATTGCAACGCTGCATTTATCTGAAAACCATAATAACACACACACACACAATTGTTTTTAAAGACAGGTGCACATCTTCTCAACACAAATGCCACTTTGATGGTAGTTGTGTAAGGAAATCCAACATTTGTAACGGAAACAAGGACTGTTCTGATTGGTCAGATGAGACGCCGTCTCTCTGTGGAGGAGGTAAATATATATATTTATGCAAGACAATTTTCTAATGTATAAACTTTACGAATCATCATTGATTTTATGTTAATTCTTCGAAGACTGACAGTTACAGGTTACAATTTTGGTTTGAGATGAAAAAATGAGAATATAACATTACCTCCACTTTAAAAGAAAATACATGTAGATTCAATTACCACATTTCAGTTATAGACAATGAAAATTCTTGAACAGTACTGCCATCACTAAGTAGATCTTAATGTATTTGTATATGGGTGTTAGCCACAACGGGACTATTTGAATGTTCTTTTTCCAGATTGTTCATACGCACCCAATATGTTTCAATGTGACAACAATAGATGCGTCTATCAAAATCTCAAATGCAACGGAAGAAACGATTGTTTTGATTGGTCGGATGAAGTAGGGTGCTCATGTGAGTTCATTCTATAACATTTCAGTCACTGTTTAGTTGCTTACCCATATAAATGAAGCATGGGAATTGGACACCGCCATATTAGAAACAACGCTTTTTTAAAGATAAGAGATGCCCAAAGTATCTTGTTTCAACCAAATGTTTGACATGACATGCATGTTTATAAAATGAATACATCACTTTTGTAGGCATTGGCGATAACAAATTTAAATGCTTCAATGATAAGTGCATTTACTCCAATCTAACATGTGACGGAAGCAATGACTGCGGGGACTACTCGGACGAAATTGATAAAAAATGTCGTAAGTAAAATACGAGGGCGAGTCAATAAGTAACCAGCCTAACTTCTTTTTCGTTGAGATTCACCTCTTCTTTTTTAATGTAATTGCCCTCTAGTGTGATATAACGGTGTTCAAGTGCAATCAGCCCAGAATTGAAAAATCAGGGTCCTTTCAATTGAAACACTCCTCAACTGCCCTGACGACTTCTTCGTCAGACCGGAAATGCCGTCCACGGATATCCTTTTTCAAGTTTGGGAATAGGAAGAAGGAGCTAGGTCAGGTGAATAGGCAAGCTGTGGTATTAATTCATACCCGTTTCGCTCTACAGCACCCATTGTAAATGTGCAAGTGTGGACTCTCCCGTTGCCCTGTTACAGCAAATCAACTTTACAGAGTTTACCTCCACGTTTTTCAAAGATGGCGGTTCTCAGCTGGTCTAACAAGTTTGTATAGTACACCCCAGTTATTGTACTTCTCTTGGGTAAAAAGTCCAACATAATAACGCCTTTTGCGTCCACAAATCATGTGGCTATCACCTTGCCAGCAGATGGGTGCGTGTTGAACTTCTTTGGCGTCGGGGAACCCAGGCCCTACCCACTGACAACTCTGAGCTTTATTCTCTGGCTCATAATAATGAACCCAAGTCTCATCTACAGTCACCAGATGCAACAGAAAATCATCTTTTGACTTAAAACGCTTCAACAAGGCATTACATACTGATTTTCTGGTTGCCATTTGTTCATCGCTAAGGGATTTGGGGACCAAACGGGCTGTTAGCTTACGTTTACCTAAAGGATCATGCAAGATTGTTGAAAAACTACCACGTGAAATGCCTAATGCCCGCGCGTTTTCTTCCACCTGAAGTCGCCTATCAGAGTATACCAGATCCCGAAATTTCTTACACATTTCTTCATCCATTGCCTTCAATGGGCGTCCAGATCTGGCTTCATCTTCTAAAGACGTTCTACCGCGTTTGAATTCCCCATCCCAGAATTTAACCTGGGCATAAGATGGTTCGGAAGACCCATAAGCATCGCAAACCAACCGTGTATTTCCTTGCCTGCTTTACCTTTTAAATACAAATACCGAATTATAGCACGGTACTTAAAGCTGACATGAATTAATAAATACGTACACCTTTCTCATCTTATCCGCCATATTTCTTTCAGGTAGCCTAATTTACTCTACCCGTATATACCCCAAATGTAATTGTCACACCTGAGTGATTTTTCTAGGTGGATTCGACCAGTGCACATCTCCGATTGTAATATATAGGGAATGCGAAACAAATAAAATCACATTTTGAAACATTATGCTTTGCTCAAAATTACAAAATATGTATTGTATACCAATGCAACATTCCGAAAGTTTAAATAATTTAGAAAAAAATGCAAAAAAAAAAAAAGAAAAAAAAAAAAAAAGAAGCTTTTCTTGTATACTTGCAAGTGCATGCAAATATTTGCAGTTTCTTATGAAATAAATGCGGAGAAATCATTTGCCAATTACCTACTGATAGAATGGAATAAGCAAAGAGCATAAAGTATATTATTGATATCAATTCTTGCAAAATACAGGTCCATGCCATATGCATAATATGTAATGCACATGGCATATTCGCCCCCCCCTCTCCCCCCCCCCCCAAAAAAAAAAAAACAACCCCGTATCAAATACGGACGTCTATTCAACAGGTATCTGAGATGTGCACTTACCGAAAATATTAGATTCTCTTTATTCTGATAAATCCACGAAACAAAATGATGAAACTCCATTTGTATCTCGTTAGAACTTTACAACACGTTGTCATTCCATTATACAGACTGCGACACACTTCACCCGTGCCAAACATGGTGTCTTTAATCAGGGGAGATGTCAGAGTCGAAAATTTTTCCTGTATTGAATGCTTGTCTGGTCGAGGTTTTGCAGTTTATAGAAATCGGGAATCTAATCATATACACTGAGCATCTGGTTGGATATATTGCATGCTCAATTCAAAATTTATCAATGATCATATACAAACTTGGATATACAAATAAGGGAATAATGATCGAAAATACACATCTGTTTAAAAATGCGTGTATTACATTTGCAATCCATAATAAACAGTTGATTACACAAAGACACATACAAAAGGAAATATATAAACGAAAATATAGTTTTACTGTTTCTTTGGAACCACATAATTATTTACGGTCTCTGTATGTCCATATTCATTGATTGAAGAGAGAGAGAGAGAGAGAGAGAGAGAGAGAGAGAGAGAGAGAGAGAGAGAGAGTCCTACTTCGATGTACAATATATCATTTCACAGAAGGAAAGAAAATTATATAAATATAAGCTTACAGGCATTAAAACTTTTCAGCTATTTAAAAATTTGTTATTGACAATATATCAAAAACTTACAGGAGTTGATGCTTATGATTGAATTCATTGCAAATTAAAAAAAAAATACCAGTTTAAACTGTGCATGTAGAAAATACTGACTTTGTATGTTAGAATAACGGAAAAAAGTAAATTGTCAAAAAAGTGGGGAGAGCAGACCAGCCCAGCCTCCCTGCCCACCCCAACCCCTGTATACGTGCCTGAAACAACATATCAATTCGTGTTGAAATGTGCATATCTGCATTTCATTAAATTCCAAAGGAGCTCGAATTGATGTGTTCCCCTATTAATCATTTTGTATGCAAGATTCGTTCCCGAATTTAGAATCATGCTTTCAGTCAGAGCAGAAATTAATTCGTTTTGAAGTACATCTAGTTTGAATGCAAATGTGGGGTTCCTTCTTTTAATTTCATCAGACTCATTAGAACCCCTCCCCCAAACTATGCAGCTTTGTTTTTATTGATATCTAAATCGACATATGAATCCGGATATAAATTACATAATGTTTTTTCGTGATCATATAGATATCGATACTAGAAAATGTTTATACTCTTGCCTTTTGCATATCCTACTAATGCATTACAGTAGATTGACACTGTATCATATCAAATAAAACCTCAACACGAATTTTACTGATTTATGAATGCTAACATCTTATCGAATACATTTGAATTTGAAATTTTGACGCACAGCGGTATGTCTAATTTCAGAATATATCCATTGCGCCAGATCTACGAAATGCAAATAATCATTATGGCATGTTACAGAAACGTTAAAACACACATATGCTATAGTCCTGCAATGCATGCATGCGATTTTTCTGAATACATGTATGTATGTATTCGTGAATAAAGTTCCTACGCTTAAAACTATCTTGGCCTTTATGCATTTTGTTTTGTGATTTTGGTTTACCATTCCTTACACTGTGTAAATGAAGGGAAACTTGATAAAGGGTGCAATTCTACACCATACAATTAGTATGCATGCATGTGTCGAAAAGCAAAATGTACATGTAATAACCAGACATGTATCGTCATTTTTCAAGGGGGGGGGGGGTACAACAGGAAGAAAAAAATGGAAAATTGGATTCTTCAAAATTTCTTGCCATTCAAAATAATAATTAAAAAAGATGAACGAAAACAGCAATGAAATAAAACAAAAAGCCCAAACAAACCAAGATGTTTTATCCGATGTTCAAAGTCCTAATGTGGGGGTGAAGGGTTAAAAGAGTCTTTTACTTTGACTGTCTCAATAATTTCCCCCTACACTTCATTTTCTTCCATCGTTGGGGGTGGGATGGGGTAGTTAGAGTCCTCTAGTATGAGTGCCTCATAATATCTTCATTTTCTTAATTGGTGGTGGTGCAGGGGCGGATCCAGGAATTGCGGTTAAGGGGGGGGGGCACCTTATGAGGCAGGGGGTCTGGGGCTCATGGATTTTACAAATTTTATAGGGTATGAAATATGTCTCCTATTTAAGTCGTTTGTACTATTTTCTATCATTTTTGATAAGGTGAAATTAGTCAAATGACGCAAATTTCAAAGGGTTTTGGAAAAAAATAAGTTCTCCCGATAACGAAATTCAAGAAAGCAAAAGATTTTGTCATTTATTTCTCCGGGAGTGGAAGAAATTATTGCTTCTTTTATCGTTTAGTACATTTTCCTAAACAAGATACCACAATTTACCTTAAATTTGAAAATTTTAGGGGGGCGCGCCGGCTGAGCCCCCCTCCCCCTTAAATCCACCACTGGGGTGTGTGTCTTCGACTATTACATCAGAACTTTCAAGCTGGGGTCAAGTTGGGGGGAGGAGGGTTGTCATCCAATATATTTTTTACATGCATTACAAAATAACAGCCTCTCACTTCTGTCGGTGCGGGTTCGAAACCCGCTCGCGCCGGTAAGTGAGAAAGTTTCCCAGTTTACTTTCGGAAGGTCGGTGGTCTCTTCCCAGGTACATTGTATCTGGTTTCTCTCTTTCACCAACAAAAACTGGGCCCCACCATATAACTGAAAAATTGTTGAATGTGACGGAAAAACCCCCAAAACAAAACGAAAAACCAAACAAAATAACAAAAAATGGATATTGTTATCAAAAGTGGGGGACAGACACGATTCTATGTACCTTTGTACTTGACCTTTGTATTTGGGAGAGGGCCTACATAGGCTATGCCTGTTGCCCAATCCTGTTGAGTTTCTCAGTAAAATATGTTTGAATTAAAAAAAAAATCTATGTGCTTAATAACTACGCATATGATAAACTCAATTATTACATTTTGCATTACTACAATTTGCGTCGAGTTCAACGCAGAATGTAATAAAGCAAAATGACACACACACACACACACACACACACACACACACACACACACACACACACACACACACACACACACACACACACACACACATATATATATATATATATGATTACCGTCAAGCAAAAACCACCCTTAAGTGAAAAATATCACTTTTTCACCTTTTAAATGTTTTATATAGAAGAATTTCTCCTCTTTCTGTTGATATGTAACATTACGTTACAGCCCAATGATAATGACCTTAAAATCCCAATCAAACTTGGTAAAAACTTGCATCGAGTCGTTTGATTTTTGGAAATTTACGTTGTATTTTGTTACGTTTTGTTACTATTTCAAACGTAATCAAAATACATGAGTCTGAATTTTTTTTTATCATCTGATATATAGGTATACATTTATCAACATTCAAACAATTATTTAGATTATGACAGATTCAAAATAGGCTAGTTTTTATAGTCTTTTATTCTCCCTGGGTGTCGGGAGAGGGGGCGACTACGTCCTTATACGGGGCCCTGACAATAGGTCTAATAAATTTAAACAGGTATTGCATTCTCTCTCTGGTTAAACCAGCTGCCGGAATGGCTTGGAGGAAGGATGGCATCTATATCCACGCCTTCTTTCAGCAGTTTTAGTTCTGTTCCGGGTGAGTCTGGCACTTCTTTAGCTACAGCAATACCGGTAGAAGAATGTGCACAATATATAGGAGAAATGTAAATCATTGATAAGAGTTTAATTCAGAGAGGATATTATATATACATGTACCAGTACCTTGTTTGAAAATGATTAAGGTTTGAATTTTTTTGTTGAGATGGCAAGTCAGCGAATTATACCGTAGTCGCCGCAACCCCCTCCCCCCAACATCCACACATATCACCCAACTACAATGTATCCCCTTTCAGGATTGGTGTTACATGTAACAGCCGAAAAATCGATATGTGGTAACATAATAAATCAGACTTGTTACAATCCATTTCTTATGTGAAAAAAAAATAACACCCAACGTTCTTTTAAATAGCGTATTCTACCTGGCTTATCTGCTTGGAAAACAAAGTGTCTGAATTTTCTAATGCCCTTGAAGGGAATGAAATAATTGGATGTGAATGTTTTCCAGTCCAGCCATTCTCCATCAGCACCACCGAATACAACCACTTCGTTAATAGATGTCCCGCTTTTTCTGACTACGGATGCTAACTGATTCAAGATTCAACCTCAGACCTTCTGTATAATTTTTTAAGTAAACAAACCCGCAGTGATTTTTCTACATTTTTACATGGGTCCTGTGGCTTTCAAATTGGGGAAAATAGTTGACATTTTAGTCGAACTGGAAAAAATCAATTTTATCGTAAATAAGTTTTAAAATCATATCAAACATTATATTATCTTTATTTTACACATCTAATTTTCTTTAACCTTCTAAAATTTTCAACTATTCTATCCAAATCATCATTCCCATAACACTTTGTTACATGTAAGTCTTGTGTATATAATTCACATCGAACGTTTATTTTTTTCGAATACATTTTCCTTTCATAATTTCATTATTGGGGAAAATGCAAGCTAAACTGGGGGGAAATTGACAATTTTTAGGAGGGGAAAGGGCCGAAATTCAGACCCAAAATGGGCCCCCAAAAATCACTGACCCGACGTCCACTAAGCTTTTGCCATGGTATGGGACTTGCATGTGCAAATGTATTTGGGGGTGTTTGTCACTCAGCGTTCTACAAAGTAAGTACGTCAACATGAATTTATATTTGTTTTCTCATTCAAAGTAAAATGAAAATGCTTCTTTAAAAATTGAAAGACCCATAATACATGTGCAACTACACAATCGTTCTTATTTCGTCATTACTATCTTTAATTATTTAATTTGGATTTTAACCTGAAGCGTTATCACATTGTAGGTGGCATTCTTTTTCACCCAGTCCAAAATTCTCAAAACAAAAATGAAGCATAGAAATTACGCTAATAGCGACCTTGGCGTGTGTTCCGTTTTTCCCGGTGTTGAATCCTCATCTACTAGGAAGTTGACCTACGTGATTTACAAAACCTATTTCTAAATACTATTTGTTCGCCAGAAAATATTAAATTGTCTAAATTTAGAAACGGAAGTACACAGAAATAATCAAGAAGCTACGTTCTATAGCAACTCCAAACAACTGAATATTTCTAGGTGTAGCAAAGTAGAGAGGTCCAACTTGACAAAAATGGTGCGGTACAGGGGTCCGTGTTTGCCAAACTATCTATTTTGTATTGCTTATAGGAGTTATGAGATTGATCACTGTTCCGTATAGATCTTCACCTTTCATGTATACAGCTTGCGAGTAATCAAAGGTATATAAATGGACATGGTTAAGCTCTGTTGACATCGGCGAAGTTGGTTGTACCAGGACTGGTTGCTCATGCAGTTCTTATTATCGGTAAATATCACAGTATTTACAACAACGGATTTTAAACACACTTGCTGTAATACAGTATTTTAATACATTTTATAAGATATTTTTTCACACTTTAGTGGTTAGTGAATTTTATTTATAGTAAGGTACCTGTCGTTCTACTTTCACTTCATTCAAATGTGCACTATATTTGACCCAATCTAATTAAAATCATACTTCTTAGATCCGCGCCGTATACTCTGTGTAAGCGATTGTGAGCGTATCCTAGGATCTGATTTTAATTAGATTATATTTGTCCAGAGCAGCTAACTTGTCGTTTTTTTGTCATGGCCGATTGAATGTGATCTTTGTGTTGTTCACAGATAGGACATACTTCAGTCTTGGGTGACATGAATTTTATATTTGGACAGCAAATCTGCCAGATGCCTTTGAGCGTCGGTAGCCCTACTGCTGTCTTGTCATTATCGATACAAACATCTTCGTATATTCTGTACAGGGACTGTTTGCTTTCACTGCATGGTAGAATTATGTGTACACCGATATTCCTGTTGACTGCTGCCGGCTGAGGCAGACCATGCTCTTCGGCATAACTAGATATGAACTGAGGAACATACCTCAAAACATCAAAACCGTATGCATTCTTAGGCCGCCTATGTTTATTTCCATGAGTTCTTGAAACCAACCCATTTGTGATCAGATGATGTATCAGAGATTTCAATGCAAACTCGCCAATGCTGTGTGTTATCAAAAAAGTTTGTCGACAAACTTAATGTATCGAAGACGTTTTATAATTGAATCTCCATCTTTTGACTGTCTACATTTAGATTTTATCTTTATAAACTTCGCCATAATATGAAAGTCTTTCATTTTTTGTCATCTCAGTTAAGGAAATAGCGTGTTCTCTGATGTCTGAAAAACTAAATGTAGAAATACAGTTTTTCGCACACCCGCATCCCTTTTCAATTAAAGATCGTTATTTCACATTTTCTGTACAAGGATCATGGGGTAAGTTGGCAATCCCTTCCCCAAACATGTGTACCCGGGCCTCTAAATCGGTTGACATATCGTCTGATTCACCGTCATCACTGTTTTCGTTAATAGAACACGCACCTGCGTTCTGATTAGTAAGATTTTTCATGGGAAAATATTCATTGTTGATATTGTCTAGATCCTAAAAATTTTACAAAATATTTTATTAACCGTCATAAGTGAAATACAATAATTTGATTGATCATCGGGTTTTTAGAAATATTTTCAATTATTTGTCAAGCATTTTTTTTTTTTCGAGAGAGATGTGTGTGTGTAAAAGAGTAAAGCTACAGGTCAGAACGCAGAATCTACAAGTTGATTTTTTCTAATTTCGGAAATAAATTAGTATTTACAAAACATTTTATAATTTCAGGTTAGTGTTGCCAAAATACAATTGTTAAATTTTTTTTTACGTGCGAACAAAAGGTGAGCGACATAATTATTACTAAACGTATCGCTGTAGATTCGATGCTATTTTGTACATATTTACAGCATTGTAAGATACATATGTACGTTCACAATCAAGGAATAGTACATATTGTAAAACTTGTAAACACCGCAGAAAGTACACCAACAGGTAGCACAACAATCGGACGACTGTTTTATATACATGCAACTCATATTGTATCGATCTAATATTTCAAATAGGGGAGGGGGGGGGGGCGTAAACCCAGATAAACGTTACTTTAAAAATATGTCTGTTTAAAAATATGACTGTTTGGTATATGTCACACATAAATTTAGGATGTCAGGTGAAATATTTTCATTTCTATAGATTTTCATTTTACCTGTATTTCCCGAAGAAAGGGAAATACCTGTAAATATATTTTTTATTTTCGACGAAAATCCAGTATATGCATAGCACTAATTAACATCAATACTAAACACTTAAACCGATATAATATATAATAATTATATATATAACAGATAAATGAAACTTGTGTGTTTTAAAGTGCGTACTGACAGTTCCATGACTTCTCAAGGAAGCGCCTAACATGTGATTGAAAAAACAACGTTGCAGAAAATCATGCCGTCATATCGTAAAAACGTGACGTCGACTTTACCGCTTGATTTCTCGATAAACGTCACAATGCACTTAAGGGTGGTTTTCGCTTGACGGTAATCATATATACAAGATCTATTTAGCGCCGAATTAGCATAAAATGAAGTAATTGAAAATAACATTATTTAAAGATATGTTTAATTTTTTTTTAATTATTGTGTGCTTTAAATGAATAAAAAAAATCTGTATTATCAATTAATGAGAGCAATACTGAGTTACTGTTCCCTTATATTGAATTAACGATATCATTTTCTTAATAAGAGCACGATTATTACAAGATCATTGTTTGAACTCTCTCTCTCTCTCTCTCTCTCTCTCTCTCTCTCTCTCTCTCTCTCTCTCTCTCTCTCTCTCTCTCTCTCTCTCTCACATCCCATACACTCGTGCGGTGTTGTATATATGCAAATTATCTATGCACAAACAATTTATGTACCTACATGATTTCCTGATTTATAAATCTGCAATACTCTGACAAGTAAATCATACAGTATAAGGATTTATGCACAATACAGGGTAAATATTCTACTCTGATACTTCCCCTGATTGAAGATAGTTGGTCGGCACGGGCTAAGTGTGTCGCAGTCTGTACAATGGACAATGTTGTTTACTGTTGGAATACAAATAGAGTGTATCGTTTTGTTTCATACATTATGCTAATAAAGGGAGTTTTACTTCTACTTTGAGTATTTTCGACAAGTGTACACGTACATCTTCGGTCCTTTACAGATATTACGAGTAGACCCAGGTAAATAGTCGTCCGCATTCGATGCTTTTTCATGGCGAGCATACATGACCATGTCTTCTTTATATATACAGTAGCATTTATGTATTTGCATTTTGCTTGAAGTGAGTGTGAATGGTATAGATTGTATACTCTTTGCTTATTCCATTTTATCAATAGATCTAGATAATAGATGAAATATTTCTCCGCATTTTTGTATAGTTTTGGCATATTTATTGCAAATGTACGCACATTCACGTAAAGAAAAGGCATTCTATATTTATTTATCCAAAGCTTTTAGAATGATTTACTACTGTACGATATGTTTATTGTAATTTTGAGCACTGCATGGTGTTTCAAAACGTGATTTCATTTCTTCGTTATGTCCTATAAATTAGTTTCGGGGATGTACGTGTTACCTGTCGAAGCTACCCGCACAGGTAAATCGGAGACACTGATGTGAAGTGAAGCGTAGCAAAACTCGTCTCCTTATATACCATGCGAACCCTGATACATATAACAATAGAATATCCAACTAATATGGCGGATTAGCAAAGAAATATGGCGGACATATAGAATTATACTATATTTAAGAATTCATGTCAGCTTTAACTTTAGATGAAAAGCATGCCTTTGCATCACTAACCATGTTTGACATTCAATATCTTATTAACAAATGACGATACGCGGGTACTTTTGTATCCAGGTATAAAACATGTATTGAAACAAGGCATGAACATCACGACCGTCTCTGTCAATCAAAAATGGGATAGGCTGGTTACTAATTGACTCGCCTGTCTTACCATGTGTTCAGTTGAGATTCAGATGAACATATCTAATGACGATATTATATCGATAACTTATCCCCTCCCCGTGTCCATGCGGCTTAATGAAAATCTAGCTAGTGTGTCGTCGATATTTTATTGATTACCAGATTACATAATCTATGATACAAGAATTAGATAGGTTACATGTGGATTGTGCATTAGACATATGGAAATAACAGTACGTATCATCTATCCTTCAGTGTTTAGTAAACCAGATGTGATAAAAGAATTAGATATGTTACACGAGTATTATGTTTTGTTTCAAGCTGACAAAGCTCGTAACAACATTGGCTTTGTTTGGAAGGCTCATTATTGCAATCTTAAGCGATTGGTAATCAAACGTCAACTTATACTTCAAGTTCCCTTTTGAAAAACGACATTCTTCAAAATCTGTATCATGTTTAAATGATTTTTATATCCTGGTCAATGGAACGAATGCATATGAATTAACGTCCCTATAATAGATTCCAAAACTTCACAAAAATCCTCAAAGATATAAACCAGCTTCCATCTTCACTCTTCACGGGAATATTAATTGTTGTGAAAAAGAATCTGGGGATCCGGATTAGAGTATATTCTCAGTGCCTCTCGCTTGTCGTAAGAGGCGACTAAATGGGGCGGTCATTTGGATGAGACCGCAAAAACGGACGTCCCATGTCTCAGCAGGTGTGGCATGATAAAGATCCCACCCTACTCAAAGGCCGTAAGCGCCGAACATATATCTAAATTTTGCAGCCCTGCACCGGCAATGGTGACGTCTCCATATGAATGAAAAATTCACGAGAGGGACGTTAAACAATACTTAACCAATCAATCAACCAAGCGTATTGTGCATATGCAAAAAGGGTGTAAAGAACTTTTAGTATGCAAGGTGAAGATAACGAACAGTGATCAATCTCATAACTCCTACAAGCAATACAAAGTAGATAGTTTGGGCAAACACTTGAAATCCCAAACCAAGTCAAGAACATCAAAACGTATAACTTTTCAAAACTTTACACGACCATTTCCTCATGAGAAGGTACACAGACATTTAATTGTTCAGTAAAAATGGAAAACAAAAATATTTCTTATCTATTGATCAGTCATTCAAAAATTACTTTGTTGATCACCATCTGATTCTACCCTGAAGTTGCTATTGAATGAAAGGTGAAGATAACGAACAGTGATCAATCTCATAACAAGGAGCACAAAATAAATAGTTGGGTTAACACGGATGATGCTGGAGTTCCTCAGTGACAATATTTGGGGATCAGGTCTTCCAACATACCTATGCCATAAACTGTGACCTATCATAAGCTGACCCATTTCTGTTGCGAAACAGAATTTATCAATACGCTTCCACATGAGAAGAAAAATCTCTTATTGTGGCCTTCAATTCAACATTGAAATACATTGTGCACGTTTTGCAAGGGTGCAGGGTTTTCAACAGCCTTGTTTAATATCATCATTTCCCAAATTCTATAGTCGATATAACAATTTGCCAATACAAGCTATCATAGAGTCAAACACTGTCTGACCTGTTTCATACAGAATGGTAGGCTGCTCTGGGCACAGTGATTTTGTCTACGAACACCTCCATCTACTTGATCAAGATATAGGCTCACGGCGGGTGTGGCCGATCGACAGGGGATACTTACTCCTCTTAGCCATCTAATCCCACCTCTGGGATTTCCAGGGATCCGTGTTTGTCTAACTCTTTATTTTGCATTGCTTATAGGAGTTATAAGATTGATCACTGTTCGTTATCTTGACCTTTCACAGCATACGTATTCTTTCATGCAGCTGTCTAAAAAACCAACTTTTCAATACAAACTGAATTCCGAATTTGCCACTATGGCTTTTGATTGTTGAAACTTCAGAAAAAGCTCCATGGCAATATATAAAGTAGTAGTATGATACGTTCTAGTACCCCTTAGAATTATTATTCAACATTTCAGCTACATATCAAATAATACCTCTATATTTAGTAGTCCCCAGCACTTGCAAGTTATGCTAAATTTCCATACTAATCGTATTTCATTATGTTCAACCAGGTGAACACAATGCCACTATTCTTGGTTCATGTGTTCGTTCGTAAGTGTTGTTACATTTCAAACTGATTCAAATCTATTACAGCCATTATTTTGGGGTCCTTTCTAGAGATTTTGAATGCCAAGTCATCTTGTATAAGACGAGTGCATTGTTACTATTCAGTCCAACTTAGGTGATGCAAAGTCAGCTTAATATCATTATGAGAGAACAATTTAAGTTTTTAGAAGAACATTCAATCCCAACTTATATTGTAATTACTGGTCTATCTACATACTACAGGTTTGACATGATTAATGTTCTGGTAAATGTACCTCACTTTGAATTTCTAAACTGCCCAAATTCCAATATGGTTGTCATAATATAATATTAGCTAAGACGAATTCAACATCTTCGCTGACCAGGGCGACTGCATACTAAGTCCCGATACCTGATACTAATATTGCTTGTAAGTGGAGTGTTATGGAAAGTGTCATCACTTCCACATAGGTACTTTTGAACACTTTTAAGAACGGATTGACTAGCCGGTCCTCTATGTTTACAATTTCTTTACAAATTTCTTTTCCTATCGATACAGGGGATGCTTACTCTCCATAGACATCTTATCCCACCTTTGGTATATCCAGGGATCCGTTTGTCTGATCTCACCTCTGGTATATCCAGGGCTCCGTGTTTGTCTGATCTCACCTCTGGTATATCCAGGGATCCGTGTTTGTCTGATCTCACCTCTGGTATATCCAGGGCTCCGTGTTTACACAACTCTCTATTTTGTATTCCTTATAGGAGTTATGAGATTGAACACTGTTCGTTATCTTTACCTTTTCATACATCTTAGAGAAGATCATTACTGTGCTGACTCTTGGGATGTTCTTCTTTATGATACGTGTGCTTGTAAGGAAGGGAAGTGTAACCATGTTTCCTAGTTACCCTGCAGTTGCAATGTCTAGAATATTCCAGTATATCTATGGGCACCTTTACTGGCCTTTAGCAATATGGTTATTCTTTATAACCAGTTTTTATAATTACTACATAGTTGTTCTTTCCAACTCTCCCCTAGCAGCACAAAGTAAAGTTATATGAGTACTTAAAAATTGTTGTTATTTCTGAATTAGTTCTGTTCTGGAAACCATAGACAAAGATCAGACTTAAGTAGAAAATTTCTATATGGTATATTTTCAGTCTTTAAGTGTTTGGTCTCCCATGCATAATTTATTGAAATATTGAGCGATCCTTAAAATAACAACGCGTACTGATATTGCTCTGAAATTGTTTCCGACTGAGATGATTCTCAGTTTACAGTAACTTGTTTGTCCATGGAACCCTCGAACAATACAAAAATAACTCTACTTTATCATTGCTCTACAGTTGCTACTTTCGACAATTTCTCTTTACGTATGGTTATAGAAGAAGAGATTTATTTCATAACTACAGTAAGAATGGGTGAATTTGCTATTTATAGATAAGCCCTGCTATTTTGCGAGCACGTGTAATAATGGAAGGTGTTTCCCGCCATCGTATCGATGCGACGGCGATAACGACTGCAGGGACTTTTCGGACGAATCACACTGCAGTGAGTATCATTCCAAATATATTGTCGGCGGAACCAGCGGATCAGTAAATAAAACTGTATCTATATCTTTTTGGGTGAATAAAGAAACCGATCGATATGACCATGATGAGTCGTATAGGTCTGTTTTTAATGTCATTTTTCAGGCACATGCCAGAAGAACCAGTTTATGTGTAGACGGACTAGGACATGTATTCCGTCGTCATGGAGATGTAATGGCGTTTCTGACTGCCAGTATGGTGAAGATGAAGTTGATTGTAGTAAGCTGTCATTCTAGTATTTACAGACACATTGCTGTCATTAAACTATTTACAAACACATTGCTGTCATTAAACTATTTACAAACACATTGCTGTCATTAAACTATTTACAGACACATTGATGTCATTAAACTATTTACAGACATATTACTGTCATTAAACTATTTACAGACATATTGCTGTCATTAAACTATTTACAAACATATTGCGGTCATTAAACTATTTACAGACACATTGCTGTCATTAAACAATTTACAGACAGATTGTTGTCATTAAACTATTTACAAACACATTGTTGTCATTAAACTATTTACAGACACATTGTTGTCATTAAACTATTTACAGCCGCACTGCTGTCTTTGTAACATTTACAGACGCATATTGCGATACAGCTTTTCACTCAGAATACATATATCGATACCCTGCAAACCATCCTGGCCAAAAGTCATTGTCTCCTCAATGTTCACACAAATCTTTCCAAAACTACATAGAAATCGTTGTTAGATCAAATACTTTTTGGAATACCCTAAGAAACAGTTCACTCCTTCTAACCCTGTACTGAAGAAACGTGTCACTTTCAAATTTAATCTACCGGATTCTTTTGGTGTCTTTTTGGTGACGATCCCTTTAAATACTAGGGGAAAACAGAGTGCCAAAAAGTGGAGTCGAATTCGTCTAAGGATAAGAACTTTGCATGAGGGAGATAATACTTAATTTTGAAATGAAATTTTATCACAGCAATTGAATATGCAGCCGTATTTTCAAGCTAGTAACGAAGTACTTAGCTACTTAGCTGTAGAGACCCTCGGAGACTAACAGTCCACCAGCAGAGGCCTCGATCCAGGGGTCATAATGTAAAACTTATACGGTACCAATTTTGATGCACCAGATGCGCATTTCGACAAATAATGTATGTTCAGTGATGCTCAACCGAAATGTTTGAAATCCGAAATAACGATAAACTTGCTGGAGCTATTTTAGGGGATGCATGTATGTGAATGTTTGTCAAAATAATTATCAAAAATATATAGGATTTTTTGTTTCATTTTGCGTCTCCTTTGTACATATCGCAATCGATTCTTTATTCATGGAATATAGTACTGTTTAAAATACATGGATTTAAAAAAATGTACACAGAGTCTTGTAAAACTAAAGGAGGGAGTCTTACTATAAGGGAGTTGGAAGATTCTTAAGGATGCATTATCACAAACACATTTAAAAATTTGATTATATGATGCATTTTGCAGCATGTTCAAATCCGAATGACTTTAAATGTGGTAGTGGGGAGTGTGTTGAATATGCTTCGCTGTGTGACGGTGTTTCAAACTGTGCAGATTCGTCAGACGAAAAGCTTTGTTGTAAGTATGTCTAGATGACCAATCAATCAATTAAATCCAGCAAATGAATGAGTCAGTTAATCAATTGATTTGATATTTTTAGATCCCTCAATCAAAGTTATTCCAGGAAAGTACGGACCTAGACATTATGACTGTCATTGCAATGGAAATTGTCATCCCGGCACCGGGGCGTGTCTAAACACGTGCAAACGAGGATGGGCGGGACCAACGTGCCAAATTAGTAATTACTGCATACCATACTATATACATACATATTCATAAGTTCTTTTCCAGTTGTACACTTTATACTTATTTGTCCAGGAACAAAGGGACATCACTAATATTTATACTAATACTGATACTTATTTGATAAGCATCTATTTCAATGGATATTCTTGTATAGTCTGTTTATAGTCTTTATGATAACTAGAAATTAGAAAATGAAATACATTACATATCAGTGATCTATTTACAAATACTCAAAACTTGTAAATACCCACTTGTAATTTCAAATTCTTTACCCAAAGTTTTAGTTCAATTTCAATATGTTAGATTGCTTTGTACAAATATGTCGACTATACTTCTTTACATAGATTTCTGCATTTTGTTTTTAATTTAGAATCATTGTATGATAGACAGATAGGTTTATCCATGGAGCACACGAAAAATTAGCCTTGTCCCTAATTATGTTAGGGTATTGTATAAAAGAGTGCATGGTTTTTCTGTAGGAGTGGTTCCTTTCCATATGCCCATTCAGAACAGTGGCCATAAAGCAATTTCCTCGCCTTTAAGTATTGACGGTGACGTCAGAACATGCCCTCCACCTGCAGCTTCGCCTGTAAGCGCTGGGTATTGGGAGGCAAACATTACTCGATCGGTCAACATACGACGAATTCGAATTTATAACCCCAAAGGTAAGCATTGCTTAAAAGCAATCCACATTTGACCGGTCGAGAGGGGATGCTGACTGCTCCTAGGCACCTGATCCCATCGCTGGTGTGTCCAGGGGTCCGTGTTTTCCCAACTATCTATTTTGTATTGCTTATAGGAGCTATGAGATTGATCATTGTTCGTTATCTTCACCTTTCATTTGGTGTAAGGATTATAACATTATAAAGCACTGCGATTTTTCTCTCTATTTTTGAAGGTATTAAATTTCGTAGATTTGTTGAAAAATATAATTCAATTGTTCGGTTGTCCGTGTTTGCCCAACTATCTATTTTGTATTGCTTAAAGGCGTTATGAGATTGATCGCTGTTCGTTATCTTCACCTTTCTTAGTTTCAAGGGAAACTACTGGTTTTAAACTGCTTATTTATTTGATTTTATGGTCAGACGCTACCAAGAAAATAACATATATTAGCATTTAACGAACTGTCACAGATTTCCATGGTCCTTATCTGCTTTGAAAAAAACCCCATGTATGTTACTTGGATATCCGGGAATTGTGCTTCGTTATTTGTTACTCGTAATTTGATATTGAAATGTCAGGTAACGACTTTGGCTACTCCTTTTGCTTTGATTCATTGAAAAATAATAATAATGCAAATTAGTATGTTTGATAAATTTAGTGTATCTGTGATAAATCCTCAAAGATAGTTTCTCAGAATGCGATTGATAAAAATTATCCTTGAATTCGGAATTTATATGTTTACAACGAAAGGTGAAGATAACGAACAGTGATCATATCTCCTATAAGCAATACAAAATAGATAGTTGGGGAAAGATGGACCCCTGGAAACACCAGATATGGGACCGGGTGCATAGGAGGAGTAAGCATCCCCTTTCGACCGGTCAAATCCGCCGTGAGCCCTATATGCTAATCGGGTAAACGGAGTTTTCCGTAGTAAAATTCAGTATGCCAAGAACGGCCTATTAATCGATATTAAACACGTCAGACAGACAGTCAGAGAGAACCATTTTGGGGTGACCTAATCTATAGTTGTATATTTTCCCTTTTGTTAGTTGTTTTGCGTCCCTTCGAGAATATTTCACTCATGGTGAATCGTCGGCAGTTGTAGGAGAAGTACCAATATGTAGACACATGATTAGCACTCAGGGCCGTAGCAGTGAAGGTTCTTTAACGTGCCAACGCCTGCCAAAACACGGGACCTCTATCTTTAAGGTCATATCCGACAGACCTGTTAGTTCCACTTTTGAATGCCAACTGTTTGGTGAAGGAGCAATCACTACCTATGTTAACATCTTAGATTTGACGCAAGCGGGAATCGAACTCACACACCCCGGCTGTCAAGCGAACGCTCTACCACTGAGCTTCCCGTAACCAATCTCACTAAGTTGGAAATACTAAACTAAAGCCAATAATATTAAGTAGCAAGATACACAGTTGCATATTTTATGGTGTAAAGACGTGAGCAGCAAACAGCTCAACTTTAAGACAGAAAGGATGCATTTTTCATCAGTATATAATGATGTAAGATGAATATAACGAACAGAAAATGATCTATTTTGTAAGCAGAACTTGTCATTAAAGGGAAAGACAACCCAAACAATTAATAATATGATAAAGATTTGTTATACAATTCTGTTGATATATGGCCTAGATATGCTTCAGTACTAATTTAAAAACGTCAAGAATTTAAATCCCCGCGATCTATAGAGGCTGCCATGATTTGTAACTCTTTTGTATTCAAGACCACAAAAATCAGTAATTTTGACGTCACACCGTCTGTTCCGGTTTTGATGAGATCCTTAGGGTATTGTTTTTTTTAAAAAGGGCTTAATTTAAATTATATTGGACTTTATGGGTATGCATAATGTTGTTGACATGCATTAGAAATATTTTCAACAAAAAAATTAATTAAATCAACTCATGTACCTTATTCGGAGGGGGACGGGGGGGCTGAACCCAAGCACATGCAAGATCATCAAAGATGTGCATGTGGTAGATCTTACGAATAAATAGGTTGATGCCTTCCTGGCAAGCAGTTACTTACACTAATGCGAAGGGGATATGTGAAAAAAGGTTATTTTTCGAAATTCCCGACTCAACCAAGTCATTTGAAAAGAAAAAACTACGTAAACTGTAGATCCATCATTTGCGTAATGACAAGTTGAGGGTCGAGACATCTGTTTGAAGAACATGTACCGTGTACCTGGTGTGCGACTCGACTGAACGTCTTCTTTTCTCAATTTCTTCTTGCGAAAGAACGGGCTCAAATATATACGGCTCCAAACTTTACTGTTCATGACTTGTCATATTTACAGTGCTGCTGATGAAATTAACCGGAATAGACGATGTGACGTCATAAATTAAACTCCAATGGTCACTCTTTTAGCGACGGGTAATTTAAAATACATGATAGATTAATATTGATTTAATTGTTAAGCAAGGATTTTTGTAGTTAAAGACTGCCAATTACGATATCAGTAAGTGATACTTTATTCATAAAAGCAATTATGTGGTCAGAGTTGCCTTTCCCTTTAAGTCGAATGCTGTCTGACGTATTCGTACGAATCTATATACAGCTCTTGGCATACTGCTTTCGACTACATATTATTCCGTTTACATGATGAAGATACCGTAAATCTGGTTATTTTTGCTTTTGATTAATTTTTAGCGTTTTTGCGAGTCAGTTGGATTCGCAAAAATATTTTTTCTCAAAAATAACTTTACCGTAAACTTATGAAATAGAATAAATTGATTTTATCAAATATACATGTTCACGTTTTATCGACTATCTTTTGATAGTTTGGTATATTGTCACGCTCGGCATTACTTTTAAAAGCCAGGAAAAGACAATTAAATTTTGTAATTTAGTCCTCAATGTACCCACGCCTTGTGAGGGTCTTTATCAGTATAAAACAAACGTCTGCTGGGTTGACAAAACTGAATTAATGACATAAATTCGTAAAATGGAATTTATTTGTAGATTTATTTTTAGCTCGAGCATGAATTCGCAAAAATAAGAAACACCAAAATAAGTATATAGGCTTTTTATTCAAAGTCGCAAAAATAAATCGACGCAAAGATATCCAGATTTTGCGGTATAGGGTTCACGGCACTTTTGACCTGTCAACGGGGTTTGCTTACTCCTCCTAAGCAGTTGAACACACCTCTCGTATGTGAAAGGTGAAGATAACGAAAGTGATCAATCTCATAAAGTCGTGTCTCTTAACTTTGTATTCATTGTGGGAGTTGTAAGATTAATGGCTGTTCTTTCAATTTTTTCTTAGATTTTTTAGGTTGATCACTGATCGTTACCTTCACTATTTGATTTGAAAAAAATAAATAAATATTTTAATGATTTTATACCTGATTTAAACCCAAACATTATATAAACAAACATGCATAGGTAATGCAGTACTTTGTAGTCAATGTTTTCACAATTTCATCTGAAACTAGACATCACAAGGTGAAGCACACCTTTTAGATATCAATACATGGTTTTCATTACAACGCGTATCATGGCAACGCAGTGCTTCCTGTTTAAGGTCATATCCGGAAGTCCAGATATTTTCATTTCTAATGGGAGGGGCTTGGTGAAGGAGAAATTATCTGTGAAATATGTAAAGGTTGAACAGGGTTCTGAAATCAAGAAACGAACCCGGATTGCGAAGTGAAAGCTGAAATACACTACGCTACGTCGACTGGTACCCAGTTACAGTGGCGAAAACAACCGATAAATTTGAGAACAAATTCCTCAAATATTGGTTTGCTGTCATCTTGGTATATGCATATTTTTTCTTCTTATTCAAATGTAAGGTGAAGATAACGAACAGTGATCAATCTCATAACTCCTACAAGCAATACAAAATAGATAGTTGGGCAAACACGGACCCCTGGACACACCAGAGGTGGGAAACAGCTCTAGTAAAAGAAAGTAAAGATACCATTTCAAAATATAGTTGTACTGCACTCATCCTTTATCATTATATGTATCATAACGTCCGAGTTTCCTAGGCAATATATATTATCAATTTAGCAGAAAATCCTCGAAATAGTTTAAATGATAGGCCTAAATACTGAATCATTTTCAGTGGAAAAGGTATGTTTGATAATGAATGGATTCCATGCATTCCGTAATCCAAATCGTATTCGCGTGCTGGACAATTCCATGAGGTTCCCGAGAACCCCATCGTCCCGAATACTTCTCCTTGCGAAACAGGCCTTGGATGTCTGTCATAGGCTCGAAAAAGGCTGGATCGCAAAATCTACTCGCCGCAAATCAGTTTATCACAGGTGAATCGGGAAATAAATTAATCGCGAAGTAAATTACAAATGTATTCGCGAATAAAAGTTGGTTTACGCCGGTATATACATATAATTGTGACATTTAGTGTTAATGCTACAGTCAAACCTTTGTTTGGGAACAAGGGTGAACACACTAAATGAATTAATGAATGAGGACAGTGTATCATGCTATCATATTTTGCAGATGTACGATTTATATCACGGTTAGATGTACCCTGGAGCCCATGTAATGTCAATGACACGAATCGCGTGTCAGAGGGTTACGTGGACATCATCTGTTCCCCAGGGACCAAACTGCGACATCTCCTTGTGTTGCAGACCCCTGGCGAGGGAAATACATTCATGATTATGCAAATCTGTGAAATTCAGATTGTTGGTACGTGAACCATTTTCCATATCTAATTCATTAATATTATCCTCTTTTTTCTTAGCATCTTTGATTTTTTTTCCGATGAAATGGACGGAGCTATGGATGAAACGCATTTAAATGATTTTAGATGATGAATCTATTTGATATGCTACACCAATTCCTTTCATAATGACACATTAAAAAAGAAAGAAAAAAATAGAATAAAAGAAAAACCACACGCACTGGGAGTTCATTTTTAAAATAATTTTTCGACTCTTTCATAAACAACTCAAACATCAGTATCTCATCATAGCGGATTTATTGTTAGAGATGGCTTATTGTAATGAAAATCAGAGAAAATAGACGGTTTCAATATAGTGTGTTTCATTGTCCTTGTGTTAGTCCATATCAAATTTAGCAACATATACCTTCATTATTCCCCCTCTACAAATAGCTTCAATGGCACTTAGAAATTAGAAGAAGAAAAACATCTTCTTAAATCTTTATATCAAATTAACTCTTCCGTTTCTGATTAATAGCTTGCTCAAATCACTCGTTTGGTGGACAGTGCGAGAAAACTTGCAATTGCCAGGGAGCGGCTGGCTGTGATGACGTAACCGGAAATTGCTTAGGCAGATGTTTATCAGGCTTGCATGGACGTGATTGCCCAGAGAATGTGTATACTGGTGAGTTCAATTTCATTCCATTAACATTTCAGTGTATAACATTTGGAATTTCCATGGACACGAATTGTGCTCATTTGTTAGCTGACCTGTTTTTATATTCTTATGAAGCAGAATCTATTCAAAAACTTCTACGTCAGAAAAAAAAAATCATGTTGTGGTCTTTAATCCGACATTTAGATAACGTATTATATCTCTATCTATCTCTACAGCCCAGTAGCTAAGTACTTCAATCAGACATTTAGATATATCGATAACGTACTATATATCTATCTATCTCTACAGCCCAGTAGCTAAGTACTTCAATCCGACATTTAGATATATCGATAACGTACTATATATCTATCTATCTCTACTGCCCAGTAGCTAAGTACTTCGTTACTAGCTTGAAAATACGGAAGTACATTTAATTGCTGTTATAAAATTTAGAAATTCATTTCAAAATTAAGGATTATATCCCTCACGCATAGCTCTTATCCTTAGACGAATTTGACTCCACTTTTTAGGCACTCTGTTTTCCCCTAAAATAGCTCTAAAACTTCATTGTTATTTCGGATTTCAAATTTTTCGGTTGAGCATCCCTGAAGAGACATTATTTGTCGAAATGCGCATCTGGTGCATCAAAATTGGTACCGTATAAATTTTACACTATTACCAATAAAAATATTTATTCATCTGTCGATTCGATATATACCTGTGAATCCGAAAAAGTACACCGCTGAATTATCCACTTCATACTTGGATATTTTATTGGAAATAGATATTAACGGCAAACTAACGACTCCACTTTATGACAAGTTCTCCATCGTCAACTTCCCATGTAGCAATATTCCATTATCACCAGCATATGGTGTTTATATATCTAAACTAAATTGGTACGCTAGAGCTTGGTCTGTGCATGGTAAGTATCTAAATCGTGGTAGCCTACTGACAAACAAGTTGAGGGTGCAGGGGCTTCAACAGCATTGTTTAAAGTCAGCATTTCGCAAACTCTATGGTCGGTATAACGGTATAGTTTGCCAATACAACCTGTCATTGGGTCAAATGCTGTCTGACGTGCTTCATACGGATTGTTAGGTCATTCTTTGCTTACACATTTTGACTACAGATAACTCCGATTACTTGATCAGAATATAGGGCTCACGGCGGTTGTGACCGATCGACAGGGAATGTTTACTCCTCCTAGACACCTGATCCCACCTCTGGTATATCCAGGAGTTCGTATTTGCCCAACTATCTATTTTGTATTGCTTATAGGAGTTATGAGATTAATCACTGTCTGTTATCTTCACCTTTCCTGTATTTACACGTAAACTGAACAGTGGGAAAGAAAGATTTAGTTTTCTCTGCCTGTGGAACTGTCCAATATGCAGTCGCATGATTTCAATTCTGACATTTTCCGTTATTATGATTAAGGGTTTCTTTCTCCGAAAACTGAATTTTTAGAGTTAAAGATTTTGCTTTTAGGGGCAGACCCAATGTTGTTGATAATGGAGCTGCAACAATTCCCAAATTTTTTCGATTCACCTCGATTTTGAATTTAGTTATTAGATTTGGTTATATTTGATTCTATTTAAATAGTAATAAGTAGCTTACTTATTCAACATTTACTTTTAATTACTATCATCATCATACACAAACACGACAGATGACGCGGAGGACACATTTTATTGACATTTCGATCATTAGAAATAAAAAATGTAATATAGGAAAAGAACATATTTTAAACATTTTTGACTAGATTGAATTAGCATAAATTACTTTAATCAATTACGTAACTTAGACTTAGAGAAACTAGATACATGATATCCCAGAATCAGTAAATTAGATAGAAATATCAAAGGTATAACTTGACTCAATGTCACTCACTACAAGACTGCTGCAAATCATTGGGAATAGTTAAAACAAAACCTTCATGTTTTCTAGTCAATTACTACCTATCTAAAACCTAAATTACACCACCTTAAAGTTGGAGAAAGCAGCATATATCTTGTATTGTGTGTCAAAAAAATTGGTATGCACTTCGATCCCTACCTCACCTTTGAGAATCATGTATCATCTATTGTGAAAACATGTCACTTTCATATTAGCAATATTCGTCGAATTCACCATTTTATAACTACTGAAGCGTGCTAGACACTTGTCAATGCACTCGTTACATGAAAACCTGATTATGCGAACTATCCTCTATTTGGAATCAACAAGACCACCTTGGACCGCTTTCAGAAGGCACAGAACACCACGGCAAGACTTGTGTCGAGGACAACGACACAAGATCATATTTCCCCAGTCTTAGCGCAGCTGCATTGGCTTCCAGTGCAGTATCGTCCACAAAACAAAATCTTGGTGTTACCCTCTGCGAGCTGACGGAATGTGCTCCCGAATATCTACAAGAACTCATTGAAGTGTATCCCCCATCTCGACCACTAAGATTTGCACAAGGTCTTTTGGGAACGCACGTTCAGTTGGGCTGCAGTCCATTTGTGGAATGACCGACATTTTTAACATTGTTTTCCCTGATTTTTAAGCTTTCTAAAGTACAAGGGTTTCTTTGATCGTTTTAATGTCGATTTTCTAAATGTTTGATTTCGTTGATTCCTAATGTTTTGCATAGTGCTCGACATAAACAATTCCACAGGAAAAAATAACTATTGATCTTATTTACGCACTTTTATTTTGATATCTTTGCAGATATCAGATAATATGCGATTTAATTTCATTGAAATGTGTTTTATCATTTTAATTCCTCTTCTTACCCGTGCAAAGCGCATTAGAGTAATTTGTTTTATGTATTATTATCACGTGTTTCATACCGATTGTTAGGCCATTCTTGGCACACTGATTTTGACTACGAATAACTCCGTTTACCTGTTCAAGATATAGGGCTCACGGTGGGTGTAACCGGTTGACAGGGGATGCTTACTCCTCCTAGTCACCTGATCGCACCCCTGGTGTGTCCAGGGGTCCGTGTTTGCCCAACTATCTATTATGTATTGCTTATAGGAGTTATGAGATTGATCACTGTGGTTTACACCGGCCAGTCGACAAAGAATGCGGCTTACTGGATTCTGTATTCTTTATAAGAATTGAGTTTGATCACTGTTCGTTATCTTCATCTATTCACCTACATACAGATACTTAATGCTCAGGGCCGCTTTATGGTGTTCATTCTAAACACATCAGCAAACTTCAGAGGGCACAAAACACAGCTGCAAGATTAATAACACGCTCAATAAAATCCGACCATATTACTCCTGTTCTAATAGATCTTCACTGGCTCCCAGTTGAATACAGAATTCAATATAAAATACTTCTTCATACTTTCAAATCTCTCAACAACCTATCTCCAGTTTACATAAAGGACGTCCTTACAGTTTACAATCCCACACGATCACTAAGATCCGAATCTCTGCATCTTCTCCACGTACCTCGGACACGTACGAAAAGATATGGGGATCGACGTTTGGACAAGGCTGCATCGGGTCTCTGGAATTCTCTGCCTTTTAAACTCAGATATTGTACTTCATTGTCTGATTTTAAAGTGGACCCCCAAACGCATCTCTTTAGATTAGCTTTTAATTTGTAATTATTTTTATATACTTAGTGCTCTTACATACAGCTCTTACAGTGCTGTTAACAAACAAAAAAACGAAGAAAAAAAACAAACCAAAAAACCAAAAAACCTGCTGTTTGTTATTATACCTATGTCCTTTTTATGTATTGAATTATTCCTAGGGGTTGTTTTAAATTGTTTCATATGTTATTAGGGTAATCATATCATATCGCTATATATTAATAATAAAATTTATGCATTTTTAATTCTGACACTATGAATATTTTATTGACATGTATGTGCACATCGATTTTATAGTATCTTTTCTTTCACATTTGTAAAGCGCTTTAGAGAACTAATGTTGATAGGGCGCTATATAAATCTTTTAATTACAATTACAATTATAATTACACTGTTCGTTATATTTACCTTTCAAAGGAATTAAAATTTCCTCAGAAAAACTTCATGGGTTTGTTTTAAAGGTTTTCCTTAGAAAAGTCATGGCGGGTTTACACCGGCCGGTCGACAAAGAATGCGGCTTACTGGATTCTGTATTCTTTATAAGAATTGAGTTTGATCACTGTTCGTTATCTTCATCTATTCACCTACATACAGATACTTAACGCTTAGGACCGCAGCAGTGAGAGTTCTTTAACGTCGAAAACACCCACTGTGACACGTAACATCAGTTTTCAAAGTCATACGCAAATGACCCGTTATTCTCACTTTTAAGTGCCGAGTGTTTAGCAAACGGTCAATTACTATCTATATTTACGTTTGAGGTTTTGCGCGTTCATAAGACGAGCGGGAGTGGAACTCACGATCTTTCGGTTACGAAGTCAGCGTCCTCCACTGAGCTTAGTCAACCGATGATTAAATTCCGTAGCATTGTTAAAAATCCTGTAGGATATGTTGAATTTGCAAGATATTCTTAATTCAAAAGGTGATGCCAGGTACGCACACTGCTTCATGTAGTAAAGGTGATGCCAGGTACGCACATCGTTTCATGTAGTAAAGGTGATGCCAGGTACGCACACCGTTTCATGTAGTAAAGGTGATGCCAGGTACGCACATCGTTTCATGTAGTAAAGGTGATGCCAGGTACGCACACCGTTTCATGTAGTTTGGTTGAAGGACCACCTGTGATTTTGATCTAGCTAGATTTTCTTTGAAGTGAGCTTATGACAGTGCTGTATTTCGCAACTATTTCGTTTTTCTAGTATAAAAAAGTGTTTAGCATTTCGCAAACTCTATGGTCATTATAACGATCTAGTTTGCCGATACAACCTATCATTGGGTCAAATGCTCTCTGACATGTTTCATACCGATTATTACTCCGTTCGTGGCACACTGATTTTGACTACGGATAACTTCACTTACCTGATCAAGATATAGGGCTCACGGCGGGTGTGACCAGGCTACAGAGGATGCTTACTTCTCCTAGGAACCCGATCCCACCTGTGATATATCCTGTGGTTCTTGTTTTCCCAACTCTCTATTCTGTATGGATTATGGGAGTTATGAAATTGATCACTGTTCGTTATCTTCACCTTTCATAATGCAATATAAAAAGTCATTTTTATTGTCTTTTTCAGGGCCATTAACACAGTTGACATCCACAACCCCGATTACGGATGACGGTATTTTATGAAAATATTTTATTCCTTTTGTAATGTGCATTTTAGTAGGGGTTATATGACTTCCTTCCATCAAGAATATAATAACTTCCTACGAGAAATCGACTTGGCAACGAAAGTTCAATTTCCCATTAGAGATTCACTTTTGGGGGGAATTCCGGGTCTTTAATCTAGGAATTAAATTTCAAAAGAGAAACAAAAGGTTCTGTAGCAAAACAATACAAACATTTGTTGATTTGTTTTTTGTCCCTCTTATAAATACTGACGTCACAAGGTGAGGGTGAAGTACTACATTTATACCCATGCTTAGCGCTCAAGACCGTAGCAGTGGAAGTTATGATGTTTGTTTGCTTGCTGTTATGAAGTTTGCTTGTTGTTATGATGTTTGTTTGCTTGCTGTTATGGTGGTTGCTTGCTTGCTGTTATGATGTTTGTTTGCTTACTGTTATGATGTTTGTTTGCTTGCTGTTATGGTGTTTGTTTGCTTGCGGTTATGATGTTTGTTTGCTTACTGTTATGATGTTTCCTTGCTTGTTGTTATGATGTTTGCTTGCTTGCTGTTATGATGTTTGTTTGCTTGTTGAGATGATGTTTGTTTGCTTGCTGTTATGATGTTTGTTTGCTGATTGTTATGATGTTTGTTTGCTGATTGTTATGATGTTTGTTTGCTGATTGTTATGATGTTTGTTTGCTCGTTGTTATGGTGTTTCTTTACTCGTTGTTATGGTGTTTGTTTGCTTGCTGTTATGATGTTTGCCCAACTCTCTATTCTGTATGGATTATGGGAGTTATGAAATTGACCACTGTTCGTTATCTTCACCTTTCATAATGCAATATAAAAAGTCATTTTTTTTGTCTTTTGCAGGGCCATTAACACCGTTGACCACAACCCCGATTACGGATGACGGTATTTTATGAAAATATTTTATTCCTTTTGTAATGTGCATTTTAGTAGGGGTTATATGACTTCCTTCCATCATTAATATAATAACTTCCTACGAGAAATCGACTTGGCAACGAAAGTTCAATTTCCCATTAGAGATTCACTTTTTGGGGGAATTCCGGGTCTTTTATCTAGAAATTAAATTTCAAAAGAGAAACAAAAGATTCTGTAGCAAAACAATACAAACATTTGTTGATTTGTTTTTCGTCCCTCTTATAAATACTGACGTCACAAGGTGAGGGTGAAGTACTACATTTATACCCATGCTTAGCGCTCAAGACCGTAGCAGTGGAAGTTTCTCAACGGGCAAACGTTTACCGTGACATGGGACTTTCGTTTTGAAAGTCATATACAAAAGACCCAAGATACTCACTTCTAAATGCCAAACGTTTCGCAGTGTCAAGTACTACCAATATTTACTTCTTAGAATTAGCAGTCATGATACGAGCGGGGCTTCATCTCACGACCTTGGTTACGAAGCGAAAGTCTTTCAATCAGCTACTTCGACCAGTTGTCAAATTCAAAAAAATTTGAAGTCTTCTACTGCATTTTAAATTTCTATCATGTAACTATATTTTGCACCTTATTGTTTTTTTTGTTTTTAACAAATTTATTTTCTAGAGTACAAATGTCTTGATAATGCACTTTAGAGAGTCATTTCAATTCTCTTTTACAGGGTCATTGAACCAGTTGAACACCATAGCCCCTATTAAGGATGACGGTATTTCATACAACTATTTCATTCCTTTAGTAATTCATATCTTTATTGGAGTGTTAAAACTTCCTTCCAGAATACTTTATCTTCATAAAAGATATCGACTAAGTCCGTATTTTGGTTAATTATCGCAAAAATTAATTGAGGAAAGTTCAACTCCTGTGTGACAAACGGGATGATTTCAGCTTCTCCATCGTCATTTCCTATATTTATGTAGCAATATTCCATTATAACCTGCATATGGTGTTTATATCTCTCAATTGATTCGATACGCAAAAGCTTGTTCTGCGTATAGTCAGTTTTTAAATCGAAGCAAGCTACTGACAAACAAGTTGATGGTACAGGGGTTTCAACAGTCTCGATTGAAGTCAACATTTCGCAAATTCTATGGTCGTTATAACGATCTAGTTCGGCAACACAACCTGTCATTGGGTCAAATGCTGTCTGACATGTTTCATACCGATTGGTAGACCGTTCTTGGCACACTGATTTTGACTAAGAATACCTCTGTTTACCTGATCAGGATATAGGGCTCACGGCGGGTGTAACCGGTTGACAGGTAAAGTTTACTCCTCCTAGTCACCTGATCCCACATCTGATGTATCCAGGGGTCCGTGTTTGCCCAACTTTCTATTTTATATTGGTAGTAAGAGTTATGAGATGGATCACTGTTCGTTATATTCACCTTTCTTTATAAGAAAATGAATTTTGTGGGATTTCAAGTCTGGTACTTAAAGAAGCATCGTTTTCCAGCAGACTTTGCTTTACGTCATTGAGATATTCATTGATTAATATTGAGACGTCAGCAACAACATAGAAGGTGAAAATAACGAAGAGGGATCAATCTCATAACTCCTATAAGCAATACGAAATAAATGGGAAATTCTGTCATTGTGCCTCTAATGAGATGATAAATCAAATCAAATTTTCTGTAAAACAGTTCATCGTGTGCCCTTTATCTCATATTGTCTACTGTCCATTCACCGATCACAGTATCTTAGTGGTCAAATCGTATGCTTAGTGATATGTAGGTAGTAAGTTCGAGTCCCGGTCGCGCCAAACCTAAGACGAAGAATAAGTAGTGATTGGTCCTTCCATTAACATTTGGCACCTAAAAATTAGGAGTCACGGGTCTTTTGGAAGTCCTTCGATCGCGGCAAGTGTTATAATGTTAAGAACCTTTAATGCCAAGGACCAAAGCTCTAAATTCGTGTTGCGTTATCTACAATTAGAGGCGTGTTAATATGAATACAAAACTTGTAGATGGGGCATACAACAAACAAATAAAGAAAAACAACTTGTCCCAAACTTAATTGGAAAATTGAATTTTATCCCAGAGGAAAGGTCATACCCCCTAAATAGGAAACAGTAAAAGTGGAATTGGTTCATCTAAAAATGTTGGCAAGAAACAATTCCAGTTATGCCTAGTAAGATGTTTGTTTACTTGCTGCTATGATGTTTGTTTACTTGTTGTTATGATGTTTGTTTGCTTGTTGTTAGGATGTTTATTTGGTTGCTGTTATGATGTTTGTTTGCTTGTTGTTATGGTGTTTGTTTGCTTGTTGCTATGATGGTTGCTTGCTTCCTGTTGTGATGTTTGCTTGCTTGTTGTTATGATGTTTGTTTGCTTGTTGTTATGATGTTTGTTTGCTTGCTGTTATGATGTTTGTTTTCTTGCTGTTATGATGTTTGTTTGCTTGCTGTTATGATGTTTGTTTGCTTGCTGTTATGGTGTTTGTTTGCTTGTTGCTATGATGGTTGCTTGCTTCCTGTTGTGATGTTTGCTTGCTTGTTGTTATGATGTTTGTTTGCTTGTTGTTATGATGTTTGTTTGCTTGCTGTTATGATGTTTGTTTTCTTGCTGTTATGATGTTTGTTTGCTTGCTGTTATGATGTTTGTTTGCTTGCTGTTATGATGTTTGTTTGTTTGTTGTTATGATGTTTGTTTGCTTGTTGTTATGATGTTTGTTTGCTTGTTGTTATGGTGTTTGTTTGCTTGTTGCTATGATGGTTGCTTGCTTCCTGTTGTGATGTTTGCTTGCTTGTTGTTATGATGTTTGTTTGCTTGTTGTTATGATGTTTGTTTGCTTGCTGTTATGATGTTTGTTTTCTTGCTGTTATGATGTTTGTTTGCTTGCTGTTATGATGTTTGTTTGCTTGCTGTTATGATGTTTGTTTGCTTGTTGTTATGATGTTTGTTTGCTTGTTGTTATGGTGTTTGTTTGCTTGTTGTTATGATGTTTGTTTGCTTGCTGTTATGATGTTTGTTTGCTTGCTGTTATGATTTTGTTTGCTTGCTGTTATGATGTTTTTTTGCTTGTTATTATGATGTTTGTTTGCTTATTGTTATGGAGGTTGCTTACTTGTTGTTATGATGTGTGTTTGCTTTTTGTTATGATTTTGTTTGCTTGCTGTTATGATGTTTGTGTGCTTGTTGTTATGGTGTTTGTTGGCTTGTTGTTATGATGTTTGTTTGCTTGCTGTTATGATGTTTGTTTGCTTGCTGTTATGATTTTGTTTGCTTGCTGTTATGATGGGTTTTTTTGCTTGCTGTTATGATGTTTGTTTTTCTTGTTGTTTTGGTGTTTGATTGTTTGTTGTTATGATGTTTGTTTGCTTGTTGTTATGATGTGTGTTTGCTTGCTGTTATGATGTTTGTTTGCTTGCTGTTATGGTGGTTGGTTGCTTGTTGTTATGATGTGTGTTTGCTTGTTGTTATGATGTGTGTTTGCTTGCTGTTATGATGTTTGTTTGCTTGCTGTTATGATGTTTGTTTGCTTTTTGTTATGATGTTTGTTTGCTTGCTGTTATAATGTTTGCTTGCTGTTATGGTGGTTGCTTGCTTGCTGTTATGATTTTGTTTGCTTGCTGTTATGACGTTTGTTTGCTTGCTGTTATGATATTTGTTTGCTTGTTGTTTTGATGTTTGTTTGCTTGTTGTTATGATGTGTGTTTGCTTGCTGTTATGATGTTTGTTTGCTTTTTGTTATGATGTTTGTTTGCTTGCTGTTATGATGTTTGCTTGCTGTTATGGTGGTTGCTTGCTTGTTGTTATGATTGTGTTTGCTTGCTGTTATGACGTTTGTTTGATTGCTGTTATGATGTTTTTTGCTTGTTGTTTTGATGTTTGTTTGCTTGTTGTTATGGTGTTTGTTTGGTTGTTGTTATGACGTTTGTTTGCTTGCTGTTATGATGTTTGTTTGCTTGTTGTTTTGATGTTTGTTTGCTTGTTGTTATGATGTTTGTTTGCTTGTTGTTATGGTAATTACTTGCTTGTTGTTATGATATTTGTTTGCTTTATGTTTAACATCCCAGTCGAGAATTTCTCACTCTTGTGGGACTGTCACCAGCTTTTGATCTGAAGTGCAATTTATTTCAGATAGAAGGACGTTTCATAAACTAGCCCATGGGTTGACATTGTGTAGTCGTAATATATAAATTGAGAGTTTTATTTTGGAATACGAAGGGAAAATAGTTCAAAATGTTCTGTTCAAGAATAGCAAAGCTAACACTTGCCATATGAATATACAGTCTTCCTCAGGTAGTGAATAGATAATCAGCCAGGTAGCACATCCAACCGTTTAGATACAATTTTTCAAAGGTACAGTTAGAAAAATGAAAACATTCTTATATCGTTTAGATTCCAATGAAAGGTGAAGATAACAAACAGTGATCAATCTCACTACGTGTTGAAATCAGAGTGCATTGATGGGACTACACTGTGGAATTTAAAGAATGCAATGTACACCAGCCTGCAATTCGAAGTCAGATTTCTGCAAACTTTGTCCACCGAGAAATGTGTTGACTTATAATGATATGAATCTAGAAAACACATTGATACAATTAGGCTAAATGATAGACTTTATACTGCATCTTCATTCAGTATAGTTTCAATTTTGTTGAAATCAAACTGCCGCCCTATCCTATCTGCTTAAGGTAGCTTGTTCAATAACAGTGAAATTGGTTTATATTAACATCCTTCCAAGAAAAACACCTTATGCTATGCGATTTGAAAAAAAAATGAAATGCTAATACGACTTCTACCAATCGCGACAAATTTGGTTAAGAAAGAGTATATTCTGAAGATTTACACTATTTCCAGTACCATCAAACGTGAGGTACCTGTAATAACAATTTATCGGAGCAGTGTACAAGCATTCTGAGATGGCTAGTGTAAATAGATGACAAGTCGTCCACTACAGTTGTTATTTCATGCTCACTCGGCTGAGCACAGCAGTCCACGTACCACTGACAAAATCATTAAACCACTGTAAAGTGTTCCAAAGAAGTCAGGTTAATCCGCCGTAAAATGTCCCAAAGAAGTCAGGTTAAACCACCGTAAAATGTTCCAAAAAAGTCAGGTTAATCCACCGTGAAGTATTCCAAAGAAGTCAGGTTAATCCGCAGTGAAGTATCCCAAAGAAGTCAGGTTAATCCGCCGTAAAGTGTCCCAAAGAAGTCAGGTTAATCCGCCGTAAAGTGTCCCAAAGAAGTCAGGTTAATCCGCCGTAAAATGTTTTAAAGAAGTCAGGTTAATACGCCGTAAAGTGTCCCAAAGAAGTCAGGTTAATCCGCAGTAAAGAGTCCCAAAGAAGTCAGGTTAATCCGCCGTAAGTCCCAAAGAAGTCAGGTTAATCCGCAGTAAAGTGTCCCAAAGAAGTCAGGTTAAACTACCGTAAAGTGTCCCAAAGAAGTCAGGTCAATCCGCCATAAAATGTTTCAAAGAAGTCAGGTTAATCCGCAGTAAAGTGTCCCAAAGAAGTCAGGATAATCCGCCGTAAAGTGTCCCAAAAAGTCAGGTTAATAATCTTGCATGTTACATCCTTTGCAGATGGATGGAGTAAATATTGGTGGATATCCCTGATTGCTGTGGCAGTGATAGTTTTCATTTCCTTTGCAGTAATCCTACTCCAGTAAGCTCTTATAAATAGTAATTTATCATAACATGTATATTTCGTGTTCATTTAACTCAACTCTATACCACAGATATTGAGAAAGAGCAAGCTAGAATAAAGCCCCCCCCCCCCCCGGTCCCCATTAGTCACAAGAATTCAATATAGGCTTTATTTATTTGTGTATTCAGAAATAGGCATATAGAACTATATATAGATAGATATTTAAGACAAGACGCCTTATAAAATAACTGCACGATGCATTTATGTGTCATACAGGGAGGATTGTCCATGAACGTCACATGGCTTATTTCTATAATGGGGTCCCTTTAAACAACAGAAACATATAAACTGAGAAACTTAGTAAACATGGTAAAACTCCCTTTGAAATATATACAAATATACAATCAAGATAATATAATCAAGATTGGTATGGATTTGGGCTAATTTGAGTTTTGAGATGAAACATTATTTGCTTCTGAAATTTGCAAAAGTATAATTTTTGTAAATGGTAGCTGCTATTGGTGAAGAATCATATATGTTTGCGAGATGGGCACCTATATTTTTAAAAGTACACTATCCTTCACCTTTGACAGGATATTTGGAATTTTTATTATCTTTCTGACATTCTTTAGAACTGAAAATATGTTGCAACATAATGCTCATTTTTAATTAGACAGTAAAATTGCAAAAAAGTAAACTAGCCGAATAAATCTGACCAGCTAAAATACCGTGCCATATCAGGTTCTTAGTCCTTATCTCCTACTGTCTCTTGTAGGATCTGCATTGTAAGATATATATATATATATATAGTGAGAGAGAGAGAGACAGAGAGAGAGAGAGAGAGAGAGAGAGAGAGAGAGAGAGAGAGAGAGAGAGAGAGGGGGGGCTTTACGCGATATGTTAGTACGTTTAATATTCCCATTGTATTTCATGTAGTTCACGCTTACGACAGAGGAAACCAGAATCTCAGAGGAGGCCTCAGGAACAGACACATGTAAACAGAAGAATCAGTGGACAAACGTCTGGGGAAATCGTTGTTGGAATCATCGAAGTTCAGTTTGATGACATCAAAAACCACGTCAGACCCACATACGGCAGACCTCCTATAGGAAGGCCGTTGACCTAGGACAGAACAAGAATACAATTTTTTTTTTCATATTAATATGTAATATTTTGGAATGGGCTGTGAACATAGAAATCATTTCTTTTTGCATTCCTATACCTTAATATCAATGATGTGTTGATAAAGACATACAACACCTGAATCATATCAGTCTCTGAAACGACCAATATTCAAGTTATCACTCATAGCCGCTGCATGTACAATATGTTTTCGACTCCAGCTGAAATTTAGAATAGCACAAAATACTTTTTGTCCCATATGTTTCTCGATTATATTACTGCTTATAAGAATAATCAATATAAACTCAATGTACCTTGTACTGGAAATTAAAAACAAAATCTTACAATTTCTAAATGAAAACAAACAGCGAACAGAAAATTGTCAGAAGGGAAGTAATTCAAAATGATATTTTTGACTGTAAAATACAAGGGCAGTAACCTGTGATGGAAGATAACTATTGTCATTGTAATTGTAATGAAAAGATTATGACCCCTGGGTCGAGGCCTCTGCTGGTGGACTGTTAGTCCCCGAGGATCTCCACAGCCCAGTAGCTAAGTACTTCGTTACTAGCTTGAAAATACGGATGTATATTTAATTGCTGTTATAAAATTTAGAAATTCATTTCAAAATTAAGGATTATCTCCCTCATGCATATCTCTTATCCTTGGACGAATTTGGCTCCACTTTTTGGCACGCTGTTTTTGGCTATATTTAGCTCTAAATCTTCATAGTTATTTCGGATATCAAACATTTCGGTTGAGCATCACTGAAGAGACATTATTTGTCGAAATGCGCATCTGGTGAATCAAAATTGGTACCGTATAAGTTTGACATATAGCGCCCTATCAACATTAGTTCTCTAAAGCGCTTTACAAATGTGAAAGAAAAGATAATATAAAATCGATGTGCACATACATGGGAATAAAATATTCATAGTGTCAGAATTAAAATGCATGAATATTATTATTAATATATAGCGATATGATATGATTACCCTAATAACATATGAAACAATTTAAAACAACCCCTAGGAATAATTAAATACATAAATAGGACGTAAGTATAATAACAAACAGCAGGGTTTTTTTATTTCTTTTTTTGTTAACAGCACTGTAAGAGCTGTATGTAAGAGCACTAAGTATATAAAAATAATCACATATTAAAAGCTAATCTAAAGAGATGCGTTTTGAGGTCCACTTTAAAATTAGACAATGAAGTACATTGTCTGACTTTAAAAGGCAGAGAATTCCAGAGACTCGATGCAGCCTTATCCAAACGTCGATCCCCATATGTTTTCGTACGTGTCCGAGGTACCTGGATAAGATGCAGAGATTCGGATCTTAGTGATCGTGTGGGATTGTAAACTGTAAGGATATCCTTTATGTAAACTGGAGATAGGTTGTTGAGAGATTTGAAAGTATGAAGAAGTATCTTATATTGAATTCTGTATTCAACTGGGAGCCAGTGAAGATCTATTAGAACAGGAGTAATATGGTCGGATTTTTTTGAGCGTGTTATTAATCTATGGTACTTTTATTTTCCTAACGTTCTGTCAAGTGCATACACAGCGTATTCAGCATGAGGAGGTGAATACAAAAAGTCAGAGTAGGGCAAACATAGACTCCAGAAGCCTGTTCAGCAGAGTGGGCACACCCGATTGCTCTTCTAGCACCAAAGGATAATATTGGGAATGTTCGCGAGCGCCTGCTTTGCTAAACATGGACTCCTGGACTTACCGGAATTGGGATCAGGTCGCTAGTATGTGTAGAAAAAAGATAAGCTTTAGTACTGGAAGAAATCATTTTTAATGCTTTTATAATGAAAGGCGAAGATAACGAACAGTGGTCAATCTCATAACTCCTAGAAGCAGTACAAAATAGATAGTTGGGCAAACACGGACCCCTCCACACACCATATGATATACATTTTCAATTGCATATATACTTTTATATATAATTGATCGAATTTCATCTCTTACTTAAAGGTTTCGTATAAAGTTAATGTACAACATAAATATCACAATTAACTATTTACAATAACAATGACATGTTATATGTTACCTGTATAATATTTACAATAACAATGACATGGTATATGTTACCTGTATAATATTTACAATAACAATGACATGGTATATGTTACCTGGAAACAAACATCATAGTATAATATTTACAATAACAATGACATGGTATATGTTACCTGGAAACAAACATCATAGTATAATATTTACAATAACAATGACATGGTATATGTTACCTGGAAACAAACATCATAGTATAATATTTACAATAACAATGACATGGTATATGTTACCTGGAAACAAACATCATAGTATAATATTTACAATAACAATGACATGGTATATGTTACCTGTGTTACCTGTGTTACCTGTATAATATTTACACTGAAATAAATCGTTATCTGGATAGGATTTTGTATATATATCAGCGATCTCCACATTACTATCAGCGATCTCCACATTTCTATCAGCGATCTCCACATTTCTATCAGCGTTCTCCACATTTCTATCAACGTTCTCCGTATTTCTATCAGCGATCTCCACATTTCTATCAGCGATCTCCACATTTCTATCAGCGATCTCCACATTTCTATCAGCGTTCTCCACATTTCTATCAGCGATATCCACATTTCTATCAGCGTTCTCCGTATTTCTATCAGCGATCTCCACATTTCTATCAGCGATCTCCACATTTCTATCAGCGATCTCCACATTTCTATCAGCGTTCTCCACATTTCTATCAGCGATATCCACATTTTAAATTTAACCAATGAGGATACTGTGCAATATAAAAAGATAAATTTGACACCCCAGGTCTCACGTCATCAATGAATGATAATATCAGTGACAAATTGAAATAGTACATGTATAGATGTGGCACATTATGCAATATGTGATTACGATACATACCTGCGAATCGCAAATCAAAGACTGTTTACGGAGTTTATTTAGGGATTATATCTGTCGGAAGGGAGGGGCAGGCCATGCTGTACACAACCAATTAGTTTGTCAATTCATTGGAATCGTCAATACAAATTGATGATGGTGGGGGCTGATTCTAAGCTTACTGTAGTTTTCTGAGCCTGGCCATTATTAGTCATATTGAAATGAAAATCAAAATTAAATATGATGAAGGTCGGAATTGATTAGCAAACAAGGACAAGAAGAAATGAAACAGAAGAAAACATCACAGATCGCTAGGCAGATATTCAATGTACTGACTTCAAAATTTGTTTTTGGAAATAAACTTTTCAAATCCAAATATCAAATGTCAAAATTGATATGGTAGTTTACTGTGATTCATGTTGAAATCACCTCATGCTACCTTTGTTTTTATAATCCCTATAATGCAATCTGCAACGATATCCTACATGAAAGGTGAAGATAACGAACAATGATCAATCTAATAACTCCTATAAGCAATACACAATAGATAATTGGTCAAACACAGACTCCTGGACACACCAGAGAAGGGATTAGGTGCTTAGTAGGAGTAAGCATCCCCTGTCGACCAGTCACAACCGCCATGAGCCCTATATCCTGGTCAGGTAAACGGAGTTATTAGTAGTCAAAATCAGTGTGCCAAGAACGGCCTAATATTCAATTTCAGAAAACAATTGATGAGTATGCAGTTTCGGATGTTTTATAACTTAATGACATATGACGGGTATGGATAGCAATTGTTTATATGACTGATTTATTTGACCTAAATTATCAATCTTAGTGAATGCAGGGGTTCCAACAATCTCGTTGAAAATCAGCATTTCGCAAATGCTATGCTTGATATAACGATCTAGTTTGCCAATGCAATCTATCATTGGGTGAAATACTGTCTGACGTGTTTCATGTCGATTGTTAGGCTGTTCTTGGCACACTGATTTTGACTACGGATTACTCCATTTACCTGATCAAGATATAGAGCTAATGGCAAGTGTGACCGATCGACAGGGAATGCTTACTCCTCCTAGGCAACTGATCCCACCTCTGGTATATCCAGGAGTCCGTGTTTACCCAACTCTCTATTTTGTTTTGCTAATAGGAGTTATGAGATTAACCATTGTTCGTTATCTTCGTCTTTCTTTGAATAAAGATCGCGTTGGTAAATATCGAAGACCCCAACTGCAGATCCCGAATTATTGAAGGCAGGATATTAGTGGTCAACTCCAAAAGTTGTGAAAAAAAATGATGACATTCTCTCTGGTTATGGAGATTCGCCCATCCAAATTTTATCCATGCATTACGCTTAGAAAATAATCACCGGGTTCGGAAACAGCGAATACCCATACCCCTGATTTTTTTAATTTTCAATGGCGGAACGTGAGCATTATCATTTTTTTCTGTCCGAAAAATTGTCAGTCACTATGCAGAACGTTTCCGGCCTTTAATATATCAGACTTAGGAATAGCGTCTATGTACATGAACACGGTGTATAAAGCATTGTGTGGGTATACATGTACATTGTATGGGTGTATGCAACCTTCATCGGAAATTTCTCATTTAAAGATACATTTTCTAGATTTAAACAAAAAACACAAACAACAACAACAACCCCCCCCCAAAAAACCCCAACCCAAAAACACGCAAAGACACACACAGACACACACATACATAGACAAACACACACACACACACACACACACAGAGAGACATGCACACATGCACAGATGCAATGTATTTGCAATTATATCAAAATAAATTTAAGCCAAGTAAAATGCTTGATCTAGAAACGTTTATCTTTTTAAGTATGAATTATTTAAGGAATGAAGCAAATTTTGACCCATGTTATACGATATAATGTAACTTGGTGCAGTTTCCGCTTGATATATCCCTTGTTTGACATGGAGAAAAAAGTTAAACGAATGTATTGCATTGTGTACGTTTTATTCCGTTGATTTTCAATTTCATAGAAAGCCTAAAACAGAATGGTGCTCCGAAATTAATTGTTTTTTAAAATAATGCTGTATTGGGTTACCAAGGGGGCGTGTCCCCATTGCAAGTTACATCATACAATACAAACTTTTTTTTAAGTGCTCAGCCAATCAAAATCGGGTGTTACAAATAAATCAAATTATTGATCTCTACATTGAATTCAATTCTCTGTTTAATGTGCACGGTGTATAACTGGAAATACACCCCACTACCGCAATGTGTACTTTTTTCTACTGAATGCGGGACACATGCATTTTTGAGAAACACAACACATAAAATTTCAACATATACATGAATGGGATTGATCACAGTTCGTTATCTTCACCTTTTCATCTTGTGATCAGTCATCTAAAACATTACTTTGTTAAACGCCACTCTGTTGGAATTCCCATGGACATTTTGCTCCTTTATTAGCTGACATCTTTTTTACACTCTTACGAGGCAGAATTCATTCAAATGCTTTTTCATGAATGAATATTAACGGCAAGTTAACAACTCAATTTGATTTTAAATTCTCCATGGTCAATTTTCCATATTTATGTAGCAATATTCCATTATCACCTGCATATGGTGTTTATATATCTCAACTGATTCGATACGCCAGACCTTGGTCTGCGTATGATTCGTTTTTAAATCGAGGCAGGCTACAGACAAACAAGTTGATGTTAGAAGAGTTTTAACAGTCTCCTTTAAGGTCAGTATTTCCCAAATTATGTGGTTGTTATAATGATCTAGTTTGCCAATACAACCTGTCATTGGGCCAAACGCTGTCAAACGTGCTTCATACCGATTGTTAGACCGTTCTTGATACATTGATTTTGACTACGGATTACTCAGTTTACCTGATCAAGATATAGGGCTAACGGTGGGTGTGACCAGTCGGCAGGGGATATTTATTCCTTCTAGGTACCTTATCCCACTTCCGGTATATCCAGAGGTCAACGTTTGTCCAACATTCTGTTTTTTATTCATTATAGGAGTCATGGGATTGAGCACTGTTATCTTCACCTTTCAGGTGTGGCCTTCAACTCGACATTTAGATATCTAGATCTATCGACAACGTTTTATATATCAACAATAATTATTTTAGTTCCTTATGGGGTTATGAGATTGACCAATGTTTGTGGTCTTCACCTAAATCGATATATCCCAATGAACTCGAAATAAGAAAAAATGCACTACAGAGTCTTCTTTATTTACATATGTATTTCATATTTCGATATTTGATTGAATAGATATTAATGGCAAACTAATAACTCATGTTTGTGACAAATGGGATGAATACAGCTTCTTTATCTCCAACTTTACATATTTAAGAATATAAAAAGAGGTTCATATCAGTTGCTATGACTAAATGTTCATAATGTTTCATTAAACCTGACATTCAATTTAAAAAGTATGGCACGCCAGCAATGTTATAAAATATGATATGCATAAATCTTGTTCTAACAATTCTCTATGGGATATTATATGCATAAGTCTTGTTCTAACAATTTTCTATGGAAACTCATTTTTGTCATACAGACAAAAAGTCAATCCTTGATATTGTAATCAAATTTCAGTCGCATGCATCATTGTGTTAATTATTTACTAAATATGCTCTGTCAACTAAGAAGTAATTCAAAGAATGTTCCCTTTATTTCAACACACACAACATAGTATGTAACCAATATCAATTTCAGAAGAAAGTCAAATCCCAACGGCAGTTATATCGATTTTATACATGCATGGTTATACTATCTATGAACGTGCGGGCAGAGTATTGAGTTTGTGTGAAAATTAACATTTTATTTTTGCTCCGAGAATAACTATATGTGGAATGCTAATGACAATGATTAATAGCAGTAAAATATTGAGGGTATGCTTTACAACTTTGTGTTGATAAAATACACCTTTTGACACTCTGCCCTTCTTGGAATTTGTTTGTTATGAGCACACGCAGGGTTCAAATGGTACCAGAAAATACGGAATCCAGCATCGTGAATCTTTTTTCAGAACAAGCAGTTGATCCGGTGTATCCCCTTTGCCATGGAATTCTACATAGAGCTGCGATACACTAGCTAGTTCGTTGGTATTGATCATATCGGGAATGCTCCCCCATTCTGCACCTTCAACATCAGCTTTAAGAATAGTAACAGGCGAAGATTGATGATGCAAATCAGCACTAATTTTCTTTAACGGGGCTATAAATCCAGCGCCGAATTTTTTGTATTCGCTACCGAGTCCAAGTTGATAAAACCAAACCCGTGGTGAGTGTTGGTGAGTCCCGAATGGTGTTGTAGGGTCAAAGGAATAGACACTGCAATCATATGTTGTTGCAATTTCGTCGTCAAAAAAATGGTTTAGGACTCCAAATGAATATACAATACAAGGACTTCTATATTGCAACATTTTATCGTGACATACATCCAATCCACCATCGGTAATCCATCCTAATCTCAGTACTTGTTGACAGAAAAATTGAGTAGTTTCGATATACTTGAAATACAAATCAGTGATGTCAGTGGTTTTCATCTTTCTTATCTCTTCTTCACTTGGTAAATCTAAGGACAAGGAAGTGGCAGTTTTATCCCTAAGATTTGGTTGAACAAAGTATACAGCATAACACTTATTGAATCGGGTGGTTGCACAATGAAATAACCTATCAAACCACACATTTCTTAAACCACTGTCGTAGAGCAATCGCAAGCTATTTAATAGTTGAATGTAGTCCTGCTTTTTCGTATCTTTGGGATCAAAGTGGAGTTCCAAGAAGAGTTGTTTGACTTTTTGAATAGACTTTTCTTGCACCATCGTGTGGATTAAACCAAGACCTGATGTTGCACTCACAGACATAGTCAGTATATCTATGACGCTGTTGGGCGTTTTTGTTTTATGAATCCAAGACTGTAGAGTATTTAGCCTAGGTCACGCAAGCCGTTTGACTTCCCACTCAAACGCCTTGGAGCGTTCTATTTAAAAACATTACACCGCGAGGGGGCGCCATCGAAAAACGGAAATGGCGACACCGAAGAACACAAAGACCACAGCTGTTGTTCCAAATGTCAGTTTATGTGTCGCTTGTTCTAAAGAAAGCAAACGTTGTGTTTTTGGAAGTTTGAAACTTGGTCCTTCATTAAAGAAACCAGTGGCGATATGACCAGAATTATGCTGACTTCACGAGAACTAGTATTACTATGCAGGTCTTCTTCAAACATTAATTGCGGTAGAATCGTATACAACAGCGATTTCCCATAGCCTGTTGGTAATACTGCCAACACGTCTGACCTATTTGCTAATTTAAGTAAACACTCTTTCTGTAAAGGTTTCAGCGAGAATTCGATTTTTAAATCTGATAAAACTTTGTTTATCTTCTGTTCGACTGCGTCCGTCATCGTTATGCATCAACCAATCAGCTGCTTTATCAGAATTCGGATAAGCCTCGTTATGGAGTGTAAATGTTTATCATAGAATGCTCCTAGACGTTTGTCTCGTAGAACACTGCATTGACAAACGTGTAGGTGACCTAGACTAACGCGGGATCGGCACATACATACCAACCATTCCGCCTTGCCTCGCCTGCACGGTCTTTGAAAGCACAAAATGTTTGAATTGTTGTGACGTAGCGATGATACAAGCAGGCAATGACTTCTTCAGAGAGCGAATTCATTTCATTATCTACAGGTATCTTAAGTGGCAAATCTCCGTGTCCTTTGTATTTGTCTTGCAAAGTCAAGACACAGTTTTTGTCATATGCTAGTGTATACGTTCTAATATACTTTTGATATTTTTCAGCATCAGAGGGATTAAAAGAATTTGGTTTTGGTGTAGGTTTCTTGCTGGAATTGGGAATGCTCTTTGTTGGCTCGCTTTTTTCAGTCTTGTGTGTTTCTTTTAGTTCATTATTCATTGATGACTTGCTATAAGTCATGTACATACACGCTAGTCCAAAAGACAAAGCCGCAGCAATGATAAAGTTGGACTTTTTCCTAGTGTAACCTGTAATAATGAAACAGATATTTTATTTATAGAATTCGCAAAATAGTGTAATGATTAAAAATATTCAGCAAATCTGTTTGTAACAACTTTCTGATTCGCAAGTTACGTCTTCATATAAGTGAAATATTCTCGAGAGGAACGTTAAACAATATTCAATCAAGCAATTCACGATAAAGATAAATGCATGTCATATTGGCCTAATTTTACAATAATCAAATCCCGGAAAATATTCAAATTTCATGGTATAGATATAATAACATCTTGATTTTCTATGTCCAAGAGCTTACGTGAGTTGGACTCTAATTTGGTGAAGATTGATGTTATATTGATTCCATGATTTTTAATTAGCTTTAAAATAATAGAGTCAGTGGTATCTCCTAAAGTCATGTATATTCTCCAAATGAAGCTGATATGTCATAGCGAAACTAGTCCCACTCCTAGTGTGTCCAGGGGTACGTGTTTGTCTGATCCCACCCCTAGTGTGTCCAGGGGTAAGTGTTTGTCTGATCCCACCCCTAGTGTGTCCAGGGGTACGTGTTTGTCTGATTCCACCCCTAGTGTGTCCAGGGGTACGTGCTTGTCTGATCCAACCCCTAGTGTGTCCAGGGGTACGTGTTTGCCCAACTATCTATTTTGTATTTCTTATAGGAGTTATGAGATTGCTAATTGTTTGTTATGTTTGCCTTTAAAGAAGTACCTTCATTTCTAACCATAAGAGCATGTTTAACTGTAAAACGAGGCAATGTCGCCCAAAAGAAAATTTCTCGAATGTTTATGAAAACATATGGGCAGGTTAAGATATCCACAAGTATTGTAAATATTTTCCTGTTAAATTCAATATGGCCAACGTATGAAGTTCTACATATAATCCACCCTTTCTCAATAAATTACATCGATATTCGTGAAGAAAGACCACCTTTTTCAGCAACTGATTACTTAGAATATTGTAAAGGTCAACGAAGTATTCATGGAAAATAATAATAAAAAAGCTAGTATGACATTTGTAACATCATAAAGTCACCTTACCTAACGGGAAAATTAACTCGTAAGAATTGGCATTTTGTCATTTTTTATAGCTACCATTTATATTCGACAATTAATCGGATGTCTGGGAGTTAAATATTGGTCCAAAACTACATGTCCGACTTACAGGCGAATTTTAAGATTGGTATTTTCCCGGACGGCGTAATGTCGATGACAAAGGTCTGGACATATCATATTATTTGTGAATAAATTCCTCCAATTTCTATTATACACAATTTTGAATTTTGCAAAACCCTATGACATCACATGAAGGATATATATATGTTATTTCAGAGTTCAAACATTTCGGTTGAGCATCACTGAAGAGACATAATTTGTCGAAATGCGCATCTGGTGCATCAAAATTGGTACCGTATAAGTTGTAATTGTAATTAAAAGATTTATATAGCGCCCTATCAACATAAGTTCTCTAAAGCGCTTTACAAATGTGAAAAAAAGATAATATAAAATCGATGTGCACATACATGGGAATAAAATATTCATAGTGTCAGAATTAAAATGCATAAATATTATTATTAATATATAGCGATATGATATGATTACCCTAATAACATATGAAACAATTTAAAACAACCCTTAGGAATAATTAAATACATAAAAAGGACGTAGGTATAATAACAAACAGCAGTTTGTTTTTTTGTTGTTTTTTTTTTACATATATATAATTCAATAAAAAAGCAGGAAAATATGCAGTTTCAAAATATATTTAAATCACTAGCACATTCTGGATTTTAACATCCATCCTCAGGTGAGTATTCAATATTGTATTCACCTGAGGATGGATGTTAAAATCCAGAAAGCGCTAGTGATTTAAATATATTTTGGAACTGTGTATTTTCCTGCTTTTTATTAAATTATTTTGACTGCGTGATATCAACTCTTTCAACAGACATGGTTTCGGTATTTTGAAATAAAAATTGTGCTGACAGTGACGGTGAATTCCTGTCCTGTCCGACACTTGCTAGTGACTTCAAACTGACAATTTGTATTGGGAATGTTTGCTTTCAATTTCAATAGTGGCTGCGTGTTTGTTATATACAGATGAAAACATTAAATACGTAAGATCTTTATTAAAAATAAGGTAACCTTATAGGTCAAGGCCATAAGGTCAAGCTTCACAAACTAATAAGGTCTTCTTATAAATAATCTATACATAAAATATGAAAGCCCTACTTTGAATACTTCAGGATGTATTGGATAGGTCAGGGATGTTTCAAAAAGTAGATCAAACTCCAAGGTGAAAAGATCAAACACCGCTGTGTACAAGATCTTGACATAAAGATTCTATATGCAAAATATGAAAGCCCAACCTAAAATAGTTCCAAATATATTTAATAGATTATGCTTTCTTAAAAGTAGGTCAAACCCCGAGTTAAAGGTAACAAGATCAAAGATCAGGATTTTAAATGAAAAGTATTGCCATAAGAAATATGTATGTATACATATAAAATATGAAAGATTTACCTTAAATAGTTCAGGACATATTGTGTCGGTCAGATTTGTATCAAAAGTAAGTCAAACTTCCTGGTCAAGGTCACAAGATTATGCAACATTGCATCACATTAAAGGTATTTTCGTACAAAAATGTTGTGGAAAATATGAAAGCCATACCCTAAATAGTTCAAGAGATTTTTAAAAAGATTTTCGCATATAGCACTTTTATCTCCATTATACCCACACCCTACCCCCGGGGACCATGGATTGTACAAACTTGGATATACTCTGTAAATTTGAAATTTTCTGACCTAGTGGTGTTTGAGAAGAATTTCAAAGATTCTCTCTATATATTCGAATCTAAAACTTTGATCCCCTGTGTTAACCCCACCCTACCTCCAGGGGCCATGATTTGAACAAACTTGAATCTGAACTATGACAGGAAGCTTTTGTGTGAATTTGAACTTTTCTGACCCAGTGGTTCTTGAGAAGAATATTTTAACGATTTTACCCCCTATATTCGCATTTAAAACTTTGATCCCCTATTGTGCCCCCACTTTACCCCAGGGGATATGATTTGAAGATGACTGAATCTGCACTATATCAGAAAGCTCTCATATAAATTTCAACGTTTTTTGGCCCAGTCGTTTTTGAGAAGATTTTTCAAGATTTTCCGTATATATTTACATGTAAAACGTTGATCTCCTGTTGTAGCCCCACCCTTCACCCTAGGGATATCATTTAAACAAACTTAAAGATGCACTATGTAAGAAAGCTCTCATATAAATTTCAACTTTTGTGGCCCAGTCGTTCTTGAAAAGATTTTTCAAGATTTTCCTTATATATTCGCATTTGAAACTTTGTTGCCAATTGTGGCCCCACCCTACTCCCGGGGGATATGACTTGAAGATAACTGAATCTGTACTGTGTCAAAAAGCTTTCAGATAAATTTAAACTTTTCTAGCTCAGTCGTTCTTGAGAAAAATTTGTAAGATTTTCATTATATATTTGCATGTAAAATTTTGATATCCTATTGTGGCCCCACCCTACCCCCGGGGGATATCATTTGAACAAACTTGAATCTACACAGTGTCAGGAAGCTTTTATATAAATTTGAACTTCTCTGGCCCAGTGGTTCTTAAGAAGAAAATTGTTAAAGATTGTTAAATATTTTCCTATATATTCACATGTTAAACTTTGATCCCCTATCGTGGCCCAAACCTACCACTGGGGGATGTGACTTAAACAAATGTGAATTTGCACTATGTAAATGTCAACTTTACTGGCCTAGTGGTTCTCAAGAAGAAGATTTTGAAAGATTTTTTCCTATATATTCACATGTAAAACTTTGATCTCCTATTGTGGCCCCACCCTACCCCGAGGGATACCATTTGAACAAACTTGAATCTGCACTATGTCAGGAAGCTTTCATGGAAATCGTAGCTCCTTCTGGCTCGTTAGTTCTTATTGAGAAGATTTTTAAATGACCCCACCCTATTTTTGCATTGTCGTGATTATCTGTCCTTTGAAGGGGACATGGCCTTTCTTATGAACAAACTTGAATTCCTTTTACACAATAATGCTTTGTTCCAAGTTTGGTTGAAATTGGCACCGTCGTTCTAAAGATGATGAAAATGTGAAAAGTTTACGCCGCCGCCGATGAGGACGACAGATAACGAACAGATATTGATTAGAAAAACTCACTTGAGCTTTTGGCTTAGGTGAGCTAAAAATCAAGATCAGTTTTCGAGATCGGTTTTCAAAATACATAACTCTTGAGCAATAACATGGATGAAAGGTGGATGAAGTAAACGAAATGTTAATTGTTTGATTTGTTGAAAAAAAAATAATTTAACGGTAAAAATGAACATTAATTTAAAGGTAAAAATGAACATTAATTTAACGTCAACCGAGCTTGTACATTGATTTAACGTCAGAAATGTTTTTCTAGCTCTGCATTCTGTCGCAGTTTAAGGTCACGATTTCTCCTGTATCTTTTTCAAGAACTGTCGACTCAGCTCAAGGACTTCTGAACCAATTACTCATACACGTCCATTCCTAATCCTCGTAGAATAATCCATTCAATTCCTCAATGCGTTTGTCTCTGAGGAACCACAGATCCCTCCCAGTGCACTTCTTGCTACTAACCTGACATTCTGGTCAATCCCTTCTTTTGATCAAAAGGAGTTGTAGTTGTGGATCTTGAATATATCTGTTTGAAATGGAAGGCAGAAACATTTAACCTGTTTCCCATTGCAAATTGATTCCAAAAAGCTCTGGAGGGATTTCTGTTGGGGTACTATGAAGGTGTGACTCATCAATGTATGAAAGTTAGTAAATAGCCTTGTGGTTTATCAGAACTGATGTCTCCTGATGCATACTTTCAAGGCGCTGCACTACTTAAAGCCAGGGTACCTGAAGTAGTGGGTTTTAAGGTCATAGAAACGAATTTTCTTACGAAAGGGTGCTGCGGAGAAAGAGTTAGAAATGAGAGATGAACAAATGAGAGTGATGAAAGAGTCTTTGTCTGAGAGTTGTGAGAACAGGATTAGAGAATTAGAATTACAATATAGAGAGCAGATAAGAGAGACCCAAATGGAGTTTGAGCTCAAGTTAGAGAGAGAAAGACACAGGGGAAAACCTTCAAGTACATTTCCGAAGGAAAGGGTGAAATCACGGGATAGGGAAGTTTTAGAGATCGAGAAGGGGAGTCTTTATTTTTCTTTTGTTGATCAGTTTGCTCCACAGGGTATATATGGTAAACGATTCAAACAGGAGCATGATGATAGGATTAAAAGTTGGAAAAGTTTGGACAGATTTGGCTCACATAGAAAGTACGAGGGTCCGAGTCCCCACAAAATGTCAACTTATGATGGAAATTCAGATTGGCGCCCATTTCATACCCAATTTTACACATACATGTAGCTAGGAGGTATAAATGGAGTGACGAACAGAAATTAGACAATTTAATTGAATGTTTTCGAGACAAGGCCCTTAAATATTTCAACACTCGTCCAGTATATGATCAAAACCATTTCCCCACTTTGGTACAAAAAAAAGAATGAGAGGTTCGGTATGAAAGATCCACCACACATAATTAGGCGTCAGTTACAAAATGTACATCAGAATGGTAACGAAACTCTAGACGAATTCGCAGAAAGGGTATCCGAACACTGTATTCAGACTGTGGCAGTTGATGCATTTGAAAGGGTTGTTAAAACAAATAGGCAGCTTTAACTGCTTTGGATAAAAATCCAACAACCCTAGATGAAGCCATGCAAGTCCTAAAAAGCTCAATAACACATCAGACTCACATTAGGAAGTAAAAGAAATGAGATAAAACGAGTAACTTTTAAAAATTTGGCAAGTGATGACGAAAAACAAAAAATTAGAACACTTTACAGCGCACAAGAAAACTCAAAAACAAATCTGCCAATGCTAAGTTTAGAATTAAGAATTAAAAGAATAGAAGAAGAAAGCAAACAGATCAAATCAGCAATTCAGGAAATTTTGAGTGTCATTAGGTCATTTCAAAAATTAATGTCGAACAGTAACGAGTCGTCCCCTTATCGTGCAACTCGATCGAATAGTACATCTTCCACTGTAAGGCCAACAAGGTCAAATACATGCTACGATTGTGGACAAGAGGGTAATTTCGCTCGAGAATGTCCAGGGTCAAGAAACAGGTCACCATCACCTCAAAGTAGGTCAACCGGTAATTTAAACTTCTAGAGGTTGGGGAAGTAGCACATTCGTCAACCTATACAGTAAAAACACAAAGACACCCTCCTAATGTGAAGTTCAAGGTCAATGACATTTATCTAAAGAATGCTGAAGTGGGAATCCCCCCAATCTGTAAAAGTTAAGGTCAAACAACGTGATCTGTACAAAAAAACAAACCACAGAAAAGCAATATATATTTCTATAAGGATTGAAAATATCAAAATCAATGGTGTAAAAGACATTGCTGCACAAATTACAGTGTTTTACAACAAACTTAAACTTCGACCAAAGTTGACAGAAGCATTGAATTGAAATGTACAGGGAAGGGTCTATTTGGTAGAATGGCTGAACAAGTGAGATTACAAGTTGGTTATTTCAGTCAGGAACAGGACATAGTGGTCTGTGACATATCTGATGATATAGCTTATAATTTTTGGAAGAACGTGATGTACACAGTTATTGGCCTTAAATCATGCATTGTTTCATTTGACACTAAGGAGATACAAGTAAAACAAATGAAAGGCACGGAATTCAAACAAGTCAATATATATATAAGGTATCAGAACAGAAACAAACTACATGTATCATACCTCCAAATACAATGCAGTTGGTAAAACTCAAAACACATTCCTTACACAGAAATATTAGCAATATACAAGTACTTAACATAGACCATGAACCACTTTGTCCACACTCAGTCATTTCTCCAAACAATCCTTTCATGGCAGTTAGAAATCCAGATTCTCAATCTGCAGTTTTGTCGGATTATCTGACTCAAATGGACTGAATGCGCTCACTGTGGTAGAAGAACGCGGAAATCACGATATCTGGACGATTATGTGGCATAATTCTGTGTATTATATTTTTAACTGTTTAATGTTTTAACAAATTAACATTTTTGGTCTGGTCTGTTCTGGTTCTGTTCACCGCATAGAAGTACAGTGTAGTTAAAATGGTTACAAAAATTTGACATTTTACAGAGGTATGTTTTGTTTTCGGGTAAAATATTCAACATTGTTTTAAGGGTTTTTTCACTCTTTAATTTATTTCGAACAGGCAAAGCTGGAGTTGTTGTTTTATGAACGAGAAGGGAGGAAAGATGAGAAAAAAATTGGACATCTCAAACTTTTGTGATGAAACAGGGTGGACATTTATATTGTTCATGAGCAGATTAGATAAAATTATTACTATTTATTCAGATTGGATGGGGTATAATAGAATGGCAGGGGGAATGACATTTTTTATTCAGAATTTGGTTGTTTCCTTAAAAAGTTACATCTAAAGCCAAATTCAAGTTATCACTGTTAGTATAATTGAACCAGTTGTGTAAATTTGTGTATATAGGCTTGTATATATCCTACATTGTATTATCGTTATTTTATTATTGAGTTTGAAGTAGTTAATGCGCTTTATCCAGCATGTCTGTCATTAGTCGGATCATCTGATTTCTGTCAGTAGGATAAAGCAGTCCTTTTTGTACGTATGTCTTGTTAAAACAGGCTGTAGTAAATTTATAATTATTCAATCAAAGCACCATTTATGTCGATTTAAGTTAATAACCGAGATTCTTTAAAATGGGGATGAATGTAGTGTAGCTAAATATATCGGGGTTTTTCAGAAACAGGCTATAACTTAAAATTACCTGTGTATTTTAATACTAAACAAGGGTCAGTAATCTGACCCTGAGATCAATAGATGAGTACTGGTCATCACAGTGTCCCAGGCACCCTGCAATCAGTTGGGACACGGACCCCGATCAGAGACGACGTTCTCCGTCTCCGAGTCCCACAACTCGATACTACGTACGGTGAGTACCTTATGATAATCCTAAGCACTTAACTGAACCATACATTGCTGTATAAGATATTCTGCACTCCACTACACTATTATTTCAATTATTGGTTTCTGACATTCTTTTAAAAAGATATTTTTCTGCATGTTATTATTCTTACTGAATATCATATAATAAAAGGGCGTATTTTTCACACATCAAAACAAGTTTGTAAATATTCACCAAATTGTTTCATCATAATATGTACGTGTGTATCACAGCAAAATGTGGTCTTTCCATTAACTTAACAGTCCTATCATGAGTCATTATTACAGTAAAGGATCGAACTAGTCCGAACAACATGAATTGTTTACCTACACGATATAAAACCGTTTCATTCTTCCATTGCATAAGAATTTCATTTCATAAGTGTTATTTAATACTTGCACTTTATTTACACCTGTGACTTAAATTGTTCTGGATGTTCGGTGTTTATCACTTCAGTAGAAAGATGACGTAGCCCTGGTTACGTTACATAACTCACTGTGGATATTATGATGCGAAGAGTTATGACATTATTGCTTAGTTACGCATTATATATCTAACTATATAGTTCTATTTTTTTCTTTATTATACTAGCACTTGTATGGATAGTCAGTTATAATTTGGATTATATATATCTGGGTACTAGGACTTAGGAATTTATTGGAATTAACAGCCTACTTCTGACTGTTTTCTGTGTAGATTCAGCTTGACATTGGACATTGTTATTGTTCACCTGTTGTAAGTTAGTATTTTGTTATTATTATGATTTTCTTTCAATCATTGTCAATAAGTTGTGTTAATTTTAAATTGTTTTTGGTAGTAAATTCTGCTGTTGTGTTATTAAGGGTTGATTCTGACCCATAACAGAATTGGGATTCGTCCGGGGAAAAAATGGCATTTTTCAAAATTTAAATTCATTTTTTTTTAATTCATTGAATTTTATAGTCAGCATAATTTACCATGTTTTCGGTCAAAGATTTTCTTGACTCGCCGAATGTTCAGGTTTTTGATACGTTAAAAAGGATGGGTTGATTTTAAGTGGTCATCTCGCGAGATGTTTGGTCACTAATGTTATAAAGTGTACTGATTAGCAAAGCGGCTGATGTTTACTCGGCGCTGGCCATAGCTGATAGTTCAGATTATGACAAGGTCAAAGACACGATCTTAAAAGCTTATGAATTAGTGCCCAAAGCGTACCGACAAAAATTAAAAACTTCAACAAAAAAATTGACAATCAAACTTATATTGAATGTGTTAGAGTAAAAGATTTATGTGATGAATGGTTGAGATCTAGCGGAATTCATGAACACTTCAAAGCCTTCGTCAACTCATCCTAGTAGAAGTATTTAAATGTGTGTTCATCAAGATTTGAGAACACTTTTAGAAGATAGGAATGTGAGAACTCTTGAGGAATCCGCAGTTATTTCAGACTCTTATACTCTCTCTTTCTCTCATCAGAAGAATTTTGTAGCAAAGTCTCAAGCAAGTAGTTTATTAAAAAGTATAGACTCAGATAAAGAGAGTGCTTCAGAGTTTCAATCTAGTCCTCAGTCACCACCAAACAGTGCTACTACGTCCGGTACAAGATCAGGACGTTCTGAAGGTTCCCCTGGTGTAGGATCGCTTCCTAATTATACTTATATATATTGTAAGAAAAACGTAAATGTTTTGAACATAAGAGAAAAAATGACCGACAAACCACAGTCACGTGCTTGTACAGCATTTAGAAACGATAGGAAAGCCTTTGTTTAGCTTTGTTTTGACACTCCTGGTGTTCAGGGTTCAAAGTCCAGTTCTGTTAATTCTATGGAGGGTTATAAGCCCTTTTGTCGCAGGGATTTGTTTAACTCAATGTCTCTAGTGACATGCAACCTATTCAGATTTTGAGAGATAATGTTGCTGCACATACTTTGTTGTTAGAGAAAGTTTTGCCTTAGTCTGAGCAGAATTTTACTGGTGGGTCAGTTTTACTACAGGGTGTTGAGCTAGGCGTCACTGATGTTCCCTTACATATAATTTATCTCAAATCAGATTTAACTACTGGACCAATTATCGTAGGTGTTCGACATACTCTTCCTGTTCAAGGCGTATCCTTGTTGCAACGATTTAACTGGTGGCAGAGTTGTACCAGATCCCATAGTTTGTGCGAAAATTACTTCCAATATCGCGCCCGATGATAAAGACGATAATGACTTATATCCAGTCTGTGATGTTAACAGGTCGATGACCAGAAGAACAGAAATCGAGATTGACCGTTTTCAACCCCTCAACAAAGCTGGTTCATGTAAAACTTATACGGTACCAATTTTGATGCACCAGATGCGCATTTCGACAAATAAAGTCCCTTCAGTGATGATCAACCGAAATGTTTGAAATCCGAATTAACAATGAAGTTTTAGAGCTATTTTAGGAAAAAAACAGAGTGCTGAAAAAGTGGAGTCAACTTCGTCTAAGGATAAGACTTATGCGTGAGGGAGATGATCCTTAATTTTGAAATGAATTTCTAAATCTCATGAAATTGACCTCATTGCTTGATACTTTCATGTTTGACCTCGGTGGCACTTCACATGATGACAAACAGCCATATAACAGTGAGTCTGCACTGAAAACCAGAGGTGATGATGGTCTCAATATACAGTTAGACCAGGGCAAGGACACCCTCACTAAAGAACAGTTACTGCCGAGCAATTTAACGACCCTGATATTGTCAAACTGAAGAAGAGGGCACTTCCACCAGAAGAGGCCTTCAAAGTTGGTGAGTGTTTCTATACCAACGACGGGATTCTTATACGAAAATAGACCAGATGAAGTATGGCGTGTCGTTCACCAGATAGTGGTCCCAGTGGTATATTGTAAGGACATCGGGAGTTTGGCTCATGATAAACCCATGGCAGGTCAATTAGGAGTCAGTAAGACTTGTAATAGGATGTTGAGTCATTTTATTGATCTAAGTTAAGAAAGGATGTTTCTGAATTTTGTAAGTCTTGTCATGTTTGCCAGATGGTAGGTAAACCTAATCAGAAAATTCCATAGAACCATTCAGTCAAAACTAGGTCAGGGAACCAGTATTTACTTACTATCGTATATACGTCCACTTGATTCTCTGAAGCTATACCTCTAAGGAATATTAAGGCGAAGACCATAGTCAAGGCCCTTGCCAAGTTTTTCAGTCTTGTAGGAGTGATTAAGACTATTCGGTCAGACCAAGGTTCAAATTTCATGTCAGAGTTGTTTCAACAGGTCATGCAGGAGTTAGGTATTAGACAAGTCTACTGCTTATTATCCCGAATTTCAGGGGGCACTTGAACGCTTCCATCAAATCCTTAATACTATGGTGAAAACACATGTTATTAGTATAAGATTGGGATGAAGGGGCTCACCATGTTTCATTTGGTGCAAGAGAAACAGCTCAAGAGTCTCTAGAATTCAGTCCCTTTCAATTAGTGTTTGGTCATACATTTAGAGGTCCTTTGAAATTGCTGAAAGAAAAAATGGCTAACTAAAACTAAGGTTCTTATCCATTTAAACTATGTATCTATTTTCAAATAGGAACTTCATAATACTTGTAAACTAGCTTAAGAAAATCTCAAGAGTTCTCAAGCCAGAACAAAAGTTTGGTATGGCAAACATGCTAGGAACAGAGTTTTTAAAACAGATGATGAGGTTATTGTATTTTTACCTGTTCCTGGTCATTCTTTGCAGGCCAGGTATTATGGTCCTTATGAAATTGAAAACAAACTTAGTTATGTGAACTATGTAGTTAAGGCCAGCGTGAAGAAAAACGAGTTTGTCACATTAACATAATGGAAGATTACTTTAATAGATGTGACCGAAGTTCTGTAAAATCAGTTTCCACTTTAGCCAATGTTCAGACATTACAAAATTGTATTGAGAATGAAATTAATGGTAGAAACTTCTGAAAAAGACTTCAACCAGAATGTGCGTTTAAAGAACTTTTGAAATTCTTGGCAATCTGGATACCAAATTTGGACATTTGAATATTCGCCATAGAGAACAAGTTCAACGTCTCATGGCTAATTTTCCTTCAATCTTTTTTGGATGATCCACAAAAGAATGATGCCGTTTGTCATGATGTTATAGTTGGTGACGTTTTGCCCATCAAGCAGCATCCATATCGTTTAAATCCATTAAAATTACAGAGTCAATGATATTATCGAACCAAAAGTGACTGGAGCTCGAGTAGTACCGAAAGCTGATGGTATCTACCGATTATGTAATGACTTTAGAAAAGTGAATTCTGTCACGAAAACAGACTCTTATCCGATTCCTAGAACTGATGACTGTATTAACAAAATCGGAAATGCTAAAAATTTGTCATTAAATTTGACCTGTTGAGGGATTACTGGCAAGTGCCATTGACTGAAAGAGCGAAAGAAATATCTGTATTTGTGACTCTTGATGGCCTTTTTTCAATACAAAGTGATGCCGTTTGGTATGAAAATGCTCGAGTGACCTTTCAGCGAATGTTTCATTCCTTTCTGTATGGCCTCAAAGGATACGAAGCTTACATTGATGATGCTATCAGCTACAACGAAACATAGGAGGAACATCTTAAAATCATGCGTGCATACTTTGACACTTTGGCGAAAGCAAATTTAACAGTGAACATTGGAAAAGGTGACGTTCCTCCTGCTACTATAGAGTATTTGGGTCATAAAGTCGGTCAGGGTTATGTTACACCTAGTATGGCTAAAGTAGAGGCTACTGCAAAGTTACTGATTCCTACATACAAGAAAGAGTTAATGAGATTTTTGGACATGACAGGTTTTTACAGGAAATTTTGTCCAAATTGTTTTTCAACAGTAGGTCCACTTACCACCTTTTTGCGAAAGAGGGTTAAATTTGTATGGACAATGGACAATCGACTGCGACGAACCATTTTGTAAAATTAAATCTTTCTTGTGAGTAGTCCAGATCTTTCATCTCCTGATTTTTCTAAACAGTTTAAGCTTACTGTAGATGCTAGTGATGTAGGAATCGGTACTGCTTTGTTTCACGAACATAATGAGAATAAAGATAGAATTGTTTCATATTTTTCAAAGAAACTTACAAAATGTCAACTGAATTTTTCAAGAGTGTCTTGCTTTGTTGTTAGCTTCACAACACTTTGATGTTCATTTCAATGTTACTGTACATCCAATTCTTGTTTTCACGGATCACAACCCTTTTTGCATAAAATGTCAAACAAGAATCAAAGAGTCACAAGATGGAGTTACATGTAATTATTGCAAGAATATGATATTGATATCAAATATATCAAAGGCAAAGAAAATGTTATAACAGATGCCTTATCAATGGTGTATTGTGTATATGTTTTGTTATTTTGTTGTTGCTTTGATTGATGGACATTGTACATTGTAAATTTGAATTTTCATTGTCATTCATTTTTTTTTAATTGGGGAGGTGTTGTGTATATTGCTATTTGCACTAAATTGACATAAATTGTTCTAGAGTAGTGTTTATTTCATTGACATCAAGCTATTTTTAGTAGAAAGATGACGTAATGGTTACATCATTGTTTTTCAAGATTGTACTAGAAAATTCCTTCCTATTATTATATACTGAAATCCTTTTGATAAAAAAGCTTGGTAAGATAATTTCTATGCATTTATAATTTTTACTTATACTGGGAACTAGGATTTTGGAATTACTATTTTTGTGTGCATAGATTCTATTTGGATTTTCTGTTCAACTACCGCAAGTTAATATTTTGCTATTGTTACAATTTTCTTTCAATTATCAATTGTAAATAAATATTATAAATTGTTTAATTGCCTTGTGTTTGTAAATTCTGCTGACCCATAACAACAAACAGGATGATCGTCAACTTCCAACACTTATATAGCAATATTTCATTATCACCTGCATCTGGTGTTTATATGTCTCAACTGATTCGATGCACAAGAGCTTGTTCTGCGTAAGGTCAGTTTTTAAATCCAGGTAGGCTACTAAGAAACAAGTTAATGGTGCAGAGATTTCAACAGTCTTGTTCAAAGTCAGCATTTCTCAAAGTCTATGGTCGTTATAACGATCTAGTTTGCCAATACAATCTATCATTTGATCAAACGCTATCTGCCTTTTTTCAAACCAATTGCTAGGCCGTTCTTGGCACTTTGATTTTGACTACGGATAACCCCGTTTACCTTCAGTCCCCTGTCTCGCAGATATAACCTAAAATAAAGGAGGTCTCATTTCAAAGTAGACGTTGAATCCTCATTGCTAAGGACCTGAGCGCCATATATAGGTATAAAATCAAGGCACTTCGGCTGCCAATGGTGACTTCTCTATATCGCATATTTTTTGGATGGCGTGAACAACCAACGCAGAAAATTATAAAGATATCAACTAGAGGTGCATCAACTCACCACAGTGCATTGAAAACCGCGATTCTTGTCAGTCAAACCGATTCTCGATTTACAACTGAACGAATTCAGTTCCGTTTAATATAATAAAATGTGTATGTTATCTATTCTTTTCCGTTCGAAAACGTCCTCTCAACACTTAGGGCACTAAAAGAAATAAGACGGAGGAGCATGATGGCAATATAGGGCTCAAACTTCCTCCCAAGTCACTTGAATCCAATGAGTGGGAGTATTTATGATGTAATAATAATACATAAAACAAATTACTCTAAGGCACTTTACAGATCAATAGCTAAAGGTTTTTTTTTTTCTCGATTTTTTTATGTCGAGCACTATGCAAATTATTAGAAATCAACGAAATAAAACATTAAGTAAATTCAGATAATCATTGGGGGAAAACATGTACTTTGTAAGAAGCTTAAAAATCAGGGAAAACAATTCTTTAAAAAGTGGGTTTTGAATAGTTTTATAAAAATGTTATATGATGTTTTTTGGCAACTTTAACATGTTTTGGAATGTAATTCCACAAACTGGCTGCAGCCCAACTGAATGTGCGTTCTCCAAAAGACTTTATGCGATTTTTTGGCAGAGTGAGTCTCAATAATGTTACACATCTTAGTGGTCGAGATGAGGAATACACTTCAGAGTTCTTGTAGATATTCGGGAGCACATTCCGTCAACTCGCAGAAGGTAAACACCAAGATTTTATATTGTGGACGATACTGCACTGGAAGCCAATGAAGCTGCGCTAAGACTGGGGAAATATGATCCTGCGTCGTTGTTCTCGACCCAAGCCTGGTTGTGGTGTTCGGTACCTTCTGAGAGCGGTCCAAGGTGGTCTTGTTCATTCCAAATAGAGGATAGTTCGCATAATCAGGTTTTGGTGTAACGAATGCATCGACAAGAGTCTTGTATGCTTCAGTAGTTATAAAGGAAAGGTGAAAATAACGAACAGTGATCAATCTCATAGCTCCTGTAAGCAATACAAAATAGATAGTTGGGCAAGCACGGGCCCCTGGATATTCCAGAGGTGGGATCAGGTGCCTAGGAGGAGTAAGCATCCCCTGTTGACCGGTCACACCCGCCATGATCCCTATATCATGATCAGGTAAAAGGAGTTGTCCTTAGTCAAAATCAGTGTACCAAGATATAAACACCATATGCAGGTGATCATGGGATTCTGCTACATAAATATGGGAAGTTGACGATGAAGAAGCTGAAATCATGCCGTTTGTCATAAAATTGAGTTGTTAGTTTGCCATTAAAGCAATACAAGCTGTAACTAACGGCAAACATATTGGAAAATTAAAAGAACATATATTTATTAATATATTTGTTATTGAATGCATGCAAGGTGAAGATAACGAACAGTGATCAATCTCATAACTCCTATAAGCAATACAAAATAGATAGTTGGGCAAACACGGACCTATGGACACACCAGAGGTGGTGGGATCAGGTGCCTAGGAGGAGTAAGCATCCCCTGTTGCCCGGTCACACTGCATATAACGTAATAGAATCAGAGTGAATCTGAAGCAATAAATCCGTCAAATCAGCAGAAAATATCAATTCATGAATCATTGTCATCCTGTCAGTAATTCCTGCTCGTTATTTCCGATGTGCATTGACCTCGAAGGACTTCGGGAAAAAAATGAAAGAGAGGCACCGGGCACGTGCCAGATTTGTAAACAATTTAACATGCTGATTTTATAGAAAATTCACTATTAAGATTTTATTTCAGTAGCACATTTGCGCAATCATTACTTTCTTACACTTCTTGTCATTCATGAAACGATGAAATATTTAAAACAAATGATACGTGTAGTTACTCACGTCAGTTTCCGTCTTTGTATATAACCTCGACCTCAGCAACCCGATTATGTTCGGCAATCCTCGTTCCCATGTCCTTGTATACGACGCAGTGGCGGTTTATACGACACGCTCATTGTAGGTATGCTCTCAAACAATATTCCCCTGTTTATTTTGCTGAATTTTTCTTCAGATCTTGGGGATTATATTAGTTATACCGACAAGTGTTATTTAGTGCGTAATTGGATAGTTGAAAAAATACCGTCAGTTACAGCTTGTATTGCGTTAATATCTACTTTCATTAAAATATCTTAGAATGAAGCAGCAGTGGACGACCCTGTTGTGGCCTTCATTTCGAGTGTACTGGGATATATGGAATTAACATATGAATGAAAATTATTATTGTTAATAGATAATACGTCGTCGATATATCTAAATGTCGCATTGGAGGCCACAACAAGACATGTTTTCTTCTCACGTAGAAGCTTTTGAATAAATTCTGCTTCATAGGAATATAAAAACAGGTCAGAACAAAGGAGCACAATTCATGCCCATGGGAATTCCAACAGACTGTTGGAAGACTTGATCACCAAAGACCACGAAGATATTGTCAATGAGGAAGTCCAGAATATTTTTCATTTCAACTTTCATTTCAATCTCTGATTCTTGACAGAAATAAGTATTTGTTTGTGGCTAGGATTCTATGAATAATTCTAAAATTGAACCATATTAACCCTGTATCTTTTGTAATTGAAAAATATTCTTATGAATCTGTTTCTTAATCAGTAGCACAGATTTTGAAGCAGATACTTTTTAAACTTCCCGTGACTTTTACTTAAATTTACAGTACTGTAAATATAAATTCCTTAATAATTACCAATAGATATCTTTAAATCCAACACGATATGCAGCAGTAATACGTTATAAAACAATGAACTGGAAAATGATTTTGAACCAAGCAACAGTATCCAGAAAAAATCTAAAATCTTTGGGTAGTATTTGCACTGTAAAATCTTAAGTTTTCATGTGCGAGACACTTATTTCTTGTACGGTGTAGAAACTCATTATTTTGCACAGAGAGCTTTGAATTTGATTGATTGATTGATTGTTTCTTGCTTAACGTCTCGCTCGAGAATTTTTCACTCACATGGAGACGTCACCAAGACCGGTGAAGGGCTTCAAATTTAGGCCTATGCTCGGCGCTTACGGCCATTGAGCAGTGAGGGTTCTTTAGCGTGCCACACTTACTGTGACACGGGGCATCCGTTTTTAAGGTCATCTCCAAGGACCCGTGCCATTCACACCTCATGCCGAGCGTTTGGCGATGGAACTGTCACTACCCGTTTTAACACTTGGGTCTGTCACGGCCGGGATTCGAACCCCGGCCTTCCACATGCGGGACGAACGCTCTAACCTCTCGGGAATTTGAAATGAACTGCCAAGTTGGGTCAAATATGTATTACAGTTATGCTGTTTTGTTGCGTAGCTCAACTTTCATTGTAATTAGTATAATATACACGTGCTTTTGAAATTGGAGAGAAACCAATACAAAATAGCATATGAAAAGGAAAAAACTATCATGAAAATATAATTACAAGTAGCATTTTTCCGTGCATGCCTTTCAACACCTACTTAATCTAAATTGTCTAAATTGTCGTTTGCCTGAAAATCCACGTATGCAATATACATATATATCAGTGGCGGATTTAGAGGGGCGTGGTAGGGTGTGGACGTTTAGGTTACAAATCAGTGCATGCTGTAAAAAGAGGGGAAATCAAATCATATCTATAATAATTGATTCTAAAAGGTGAATCTCAAAATACATAAAGTCCCCAACTCGGTATTTTACATAAATAGGATAAAGCATTGTGTCTTGCTCTAACATTGTACACACATAAATGAATAACTGTATAGAGATTCCAAGTTGATTATATTTTTGTCAATAGAAATACTAGTATGCGTTTCGTGAGAATTGTTTATATATGCCTTAGTTTAATTTTTCAGCCCCCCCCCCCTCCCTTCCCAAAATAATGCATTATTTATTTATTGGCCATCATAATTTTTTTAAAATGTACTTATTTCAAAAACGAGAAACATCTGTTGAGGCAAGAGGCGTAACATGTGATGAAAAGGTGCAAGGGCGGATCCAGAGAGGTGGCAGGGGGGTCCGGACCCTCCCTTCTTTTTGCGGACCCAAAAAATAAAGTTATTCAATTTTAACGAGAATTTGCGTCGAAATGATATGAAAAGTAGATACTTGTATGTAATAGCTAAGCATCATTCAAATCTATCAACGCCAGTATATCGTTTAATTCCACGATGAATAAGACGAAACACTGATATATATTTACGATATTTTCATCAGATACAAGTATCAGTTAAAATTCCTAAAAAGTATGAGTAACATAAAAGTTTTGTTCAAGAAGCAGACCATTTAAAAGTGAAAAAGAAGTGCCAGGAAATGCTCAGAATGCAGGATTTTGCACCAATTACCGCAGAGCTTCTGGGGGCATAGGCGATCCCCTGCCTATTGGGAGTAACCTTTTAATCAGCTTTTTTAAAAATTTTAAATCAGATCTGAATATAGGGATAAAAATGACTAGAACGCGAGAAACGAGTAGTAAAAACGAAATCATTTGCATGGATAAACTGTCTCAAGATCTTCCTAAAATGTTATGTACACAAGCATAAAAGGTGTAAATGGGTGGGGTTGAGAATTGTGAAAGTAGCTAAAAGATTAATCAAGTGCTAGACCCCCCCCCCCATCCCCCACCCCCACCCCCCACAAATGATAGAACTCTGAGAAAGTTTATTTATGCAATGGGGATCATTTCTGGAGAATGGTTGTTTTATCGCATCCGCTATCATGAGCTGAAAGTGAGGTAACAGTATGCACCACTCTCCGAATGAAGTCACATAATAAGCAAAGTTGGCTTTTCAATTATTTTTACCCAAGGAAGCCAGATTAATTTACCTATGCAATATACTCAACTCATTTATCAAACAATAAAATTGTGCGAACTTATATATGTTCAAATATGAGACTTAACAATATCATGTCTAGGCTAAGAATTTTTAAATAAGAGGCCCATATCGCTCACCTAAGTCACCTTGGCTCATATTTATAAATTTTCCCTATATATTCGCATGTAAAACTTACATCCCTATTGTGACCCTAAACTACTCCCGGGGGGGGGGGGGGGGGGGGGGGGCATGGTTTTTTTCCAAAATTGAATCTGGACTAGGTCAGAAAGCTTTTATGTGAATGTAAACTTTTCTGGCAGTGATTTTTCAGAAGAAGATTTTTAATGATGTTCCTTATATATTTGTATGCAAAAATATATCCCCTATTGTCGCCTCATCTTACCCCCGGGAGCCATGATTTTAACAAACTCGAATCTGCAAAAAGTCAGGAAGCTTTCATGTAAATTTCAACTTTCCTGGCCTAGTAGTTTTTGAGAAGATTTTTAAAGATTTTTCCTATATATTTGTATGCAAAACTTTGATCCCCTAATGTGGCCCCATCCTACCTCCGAGGGCCATGATTTCTACAAACTTAAATCTGCAATAGGTCAGAAAGTTTTCATGTAAATATCAGCTTTTCTGGCTCAGTAGTTCTTAAGAATTTTTTTTAAACATTTTCCCTATATATTTGTATATAAAACTGTGATCCCCTATCCAACCCCCAGGGCCCATGATTTGAACAAACTTGAATCTGCATTATGTCAGGAAGCTTTCATGTAAATCTCAGCTTTTCTGGCTCAGTGGTTCTTGAGAAGAAGCTTTTTCCTATATATTTGTATGTAAAATTTTTATTCCCTATTGTGGCCCCATCATACGGGTACCTGTAAAGTGCGAAACGAAACGAAATCTACCGAAACGAAACGAAATCTACCGAAGCGAAACGAAAACCACCGAAACGAAACGAAACCTACCGAAACGAAACGAAACAGATTGTATAATCGAACTCTTTTAATTATAATAATTAAAAATGGTATCTTAGGCCCCTGTTAAAGTTTACACATATAAATAAAATTCGCCTCCCCTTTAATGTAGGGTTTCGGCTTGACTGATACAAAGTTTTAAAAGTTGGAAAAGGGGTGGGGGATAAGCACAAAGTACATAAATACCACGTGCAATTAGCTTCGATCCATATAAATTTCAGAACGGAAGGTTACAGTCTCACAGGTCAGAGGTCTGGGGAAACACACTAAACGAGGGATGGGGTCGTCGGCGTTGGATCCGCTTTTGGACATAAATACATGTTTCAGTATTTTTTGCTCTAAAGAAAAATCTATGTATACATGTGGATATTGTGTATTTGTATGTAGTATATCAAACGGTGGATTCTGAATATGTCCTCCCGTTCTCTTTGTGATTTCTGCTTAAAATTCCCTTGTTCATAAGCCTTTTCAGTTTACAAAATGCCGACCTCCTCCCTATATTATTGCATTAAAATAAATCCGTTTTCCGTCCCTTTTCAATTCCCCGTCTTAGCAACACCCCAAATGTATATAGTTTTTCCATTATTGAAAGTACTCGCACCTCAGCAGTTAGAGATAAAATAAGAGGTTAAGAGCTCTTCCTGCTTTCAATTTTCTCAGACACCAGCTTCTTCAAACAATGTATATATGCCCAAAGCGGATCCAACGTCGGCGACCCCACCCTCAATCGTATAGTGTGTTTCCCCAGATCTCTGAGACTGTAACCCTCGGTTCTGAAATTTATGGATCCGAAACTAATTGTACATGATATTTTATCAACTACGGATATGTACTTTGTGCTTACCCCCTCCCCCCTTTCCAGCTTTTAAAACTTTGTAACAGTCAAGCCGAAAGTCTACATCAAAGGGGAGGCGAATTTTATTTATATGTGGTAACTTTCACAGGGGCCTAAGATACCATTTTTAATTATTATAATTAAAAGAGTTCGGCTATACAATCTGTTTCGTTTCGTTTTGTTTCGGTGGGTTTCGTTTCGTTTCGGTAGATTTCGTTTCGTTTCGGTAGATTTCGTTTCGTTTCGCACTTTACAGGTACCCCCCATCATACCCCCGGGGGGCATGATTTTAACAAACTTGAATCTGTATTATGTCAGAAAGCTTTCATGTAAAAATCAGCTTTTCTGGCTCGGTGGTTCTTGAGAAGATTTTTCCTATATATTAGCATGTAAAACTTTCATCCCCTAGTGTGGCCCCATCATACCCCCGGGGGCCATGATTTGAACAAATTTGAATCTGCGCTATATCAGGAAGCTTTCTTGTAAATCTCAGCTTTTCTGGCCCAGTGGTTCTTGAGAAGATTTTTAAATGACCCCACCCTATTTTTGCGATTATCTCCCCTTTGAAAGAGACATGGCCCTTCGTTTGAACAAACTTGAAAGCCCTTCACCCAAGAATGCTTTTGGTCAAGTGGTTCTGGAGAAGAAGTCGAAAATGTAAAAAGTTTACAAACAGACAGACAACAGACGATCAGAAAAGCCAACTTGAGCTTTCAGCTCAGGTGAGCTATAGCTCAGGTGAGCTAATAAAAATGTCATTTATTAAAGCTTTAAATTGAAATGCTCGTCATGTGCACGGCCTAAATTGCCTTAGATAAACAATGTATTCCATTGCCCACTGAATAGGGGCGAAACCATTCAAAACGAACAGGTAACGGAGACGAACACACTCGGAGCGAACAGGTAATGGGCAAAACCACTCGGATTCAATAGCTATATTATATTCATACACATACTGTATTGTATGTGCGGAAAATGATTCTCGTATCCTTGCAATATGAAAACAAATGAAGAAATTTAATCATATTTCCACTCACATTCTATTCCCAATAAAACAAATCAATTTCATCCAATTATTTGATAACGTATCGTCTCTATTTGTGACTATTTTGTATACCGGAAGCTTCTGCTTTAGGCTGTTCGGTTTTGTGTTTATTTTTTCTGTTGTGCTATATACAGTCAAACTGGCGATTCACGTGCCTATAGCCAGGGCTTTATAAGCCCAGCTAAAACTGAATCATGTGATGCCCTGAAGTTTTAAATACAACATATCCACGCTGGGTACATGTATGTATCATATTAACCATTCTGAATTTCTGATGCAAGTTACAAATCACATGATGCCCCAATATTTTCAATACATGGTCTAAATGCAATGGGTGTGTCCATTTGAAAGCCATGATGATGTCCTGCTAAAGAGATTCAAGATCTTTCATTTGCTTCCATTGTATGTCCACATTCCATTTTACCAATAATTTCAATGGTTTAGTTCATTCGTTTCCATGATATAAACACGGGTGTGTTTATTACATAGGTGTATTTCATATTGTACCGGCACCTAATGTTTAAGCTTGTGCTAATGTGAAAGGAACACCAGTTCAGTATTATATACACTAGTATAAATCTTTAATTTTCACCCAATACCATCAGTACTTTCAGTACTTTGATTTTAATTTTCGCCCACCCAATGCCATCAAGGCAACCTACACAGATTACCAGTCTCACTTGCTTAACTTAAGACATAAACAATGTAAACTACTAGAATTTAATGTTGCCACAGACCAATAATGTACAATACATTTCCATTTCAACTGGATGACTGACATATATATATAGTCACCAATGTTACAATATACATGATATAATTATATGTGTGAATGTGTTTGTGGGCAATCTAATTTACCTTTATCTGTCAATTCTATCGTTGTGATTGCTATGTGAGTTGTGTTTTTTTGCTCTATGTTTACGTAACCCCTCAGGTGTTACAAACTTCAGGGGGCACTTGTCACAAGACAGCCTATCTGTTCCATGAATTTTAGCATGTTGATACATGTCATGCCTACGAATAAAGCCCTTGTTGCATGTAGAACATGTATAGGGCTTCTCATCTGAATGCATCTTCAGGTGTCTTTTGAGGTTTGCCAGTGTCCTGAGCCCTCGACTGCACACCCAGCAGACGTATGGGTGAGTTTGCGCGTGATCTGGCATATGCTTCTTGAGTAGTTCTGCAGAGGTGAAAGCAGCTTCACAAAGCTTGCACCTGTATGGCGCTTCCACTGGATGAACTGTCTCCACATGTCTATCCAGACCACTTCTGCGATAGAAACCCTTCTGGCAGAATGAGCATTTAAAAGTGGGTTCTGTGTTTTTGTGTCTTAGTTCATGCCTTGTTAGATCTTTCTTGTGCTTAAATGTCTGTCCACAGTTACCACAGTCATGGGATTGAATGGGCTTATCTTCAGGAGAATTGATACGATCCTCGCCCTTGCTCTTTTTGCGGTCCATCTCTCTGTGACGAGTAATGGTGCCGGCCACGCTTTTCTTGTGTTCGTTCAAACTGTGCTTCTTCCGGGGAGTTGTCTTCTGTTTCAGGACAGTGCTTGAGCGAGTTAATATTCCCTCCGATTTTTCAGCATTCTGGATCGGTATTTTCAGAATCTCTTCATCCTCCAAGGATTCTTCACACAAATGAAGCTGAAGTGCTGAAAACTTACTGAATACTTTTTGACATACTTTGCACTTGAGATAACCACTCTTTGATCCTTTAGTTGAATTCACATCAGACCTGAGATCTTCATCAGTTGTTAACTGTCCAGTGTTAACTAAATTCACATCAGACCCGAGATCTTCATCAGTTGTTAACTGTCCAGTGTTAACTAAAGACTGTTCAGAATTTTGCACGTTTGGTTCATTATTTGCTGGCACTGAGTGTGTGTTTTGCTTCTTGATTTGGTCACCAGTAGTTTCATTCCTATCTGCACAGGAGTGATGTTGCGGGACCGATAATGTAGTAAAGGATTTCGGATATCCAATGCATTGAGCATTATCATTACTTTTTGCCTCCGACTTTTTAACTATGATGCATTCAACATGCTTGATTTCATCTAATTGCTCTACATTTTCTGGACTGCAGGGATTCATAGCTGATGATGCTGCATCACTACTTTGCAAAGAATTTTCAGATACCGGTATTTTACGATCCGAATTTTCCATAAAAGACTCAATGACATTTGTAGAATCATCATTCTTGTCATTGATAGTTTCATCATCACCAGAATCTCCCGTCTGAGCCTTTGAATCTGCAAACGTTGTCTTATTCTCAGCATTGTCTGAAGTTGACTTCTTGTCACAAGAGTGAAATTGCAATGCTGAAGAGGATTCACAACATAGACACGAGTGAGTAATCCTCAATGCTTCTTCCTCTATTGCAGAAGACCCACTGTCACACGTATGCAGCTGTAGGGAAGAGAAGCTGGTAAAGGACAGGGAGCACATCCTACAGACATGTTCTACTGAACTAACTTGCTGGGCTTTCTGCTTCTTGTTTTTGAAATGGATTTTCTTTCTGGATTTCTTCAAACCAGTTCGTCTGGTTATAAACTTTCTCATGTGGTTATGACGACGTTTATGAATCGTCAGGTCACTGAACCAGGCAAATTTCGACGGACAGAGGTCGCACTGGTACCTCCGCTCCCCAGAATGCATTCTGACAACGTGTCTTCGCATGTCATGCTCTCGTCCAAACTTCCGTTTACATATTTGACAGATGAACGGCTTTGGATCAATATGTGCCCTTGTGTGCCGCTTCCAAGTGTTACTGTTTTTGAATGACTTTTCACAAATTTCACACTGGAATTTCATTTCTTCAGAATGGTCAATTTTGTGGTCCTTTAGGTTTTCTTCAGAGGTGAAGACAAAGTTGCACTTCTCACACATGAAGGGTTTGTCAGT